>NC_133505.1:8357500-8657500 GCF_049354715.1 Callithrix jacchus | reverse complement strand
TTTACAGAGACACACTTCACATCTGGGGGCTTTTTCGGATTAACAAGTTGAAGGATGCCATCTCTGTTTCCCTGATGGAAAACTGCCATTTCTAATGAACTTTTTATGAAGAAGCCTTCTTCGCTTACCTCTCCCACTTGTGATCAACTGTAATTAAAATGTATAAAGAACTTGATTCATGGTGAGTGCACCTGGGCTCTTTGTGGAGTCTCTCTTAGCAATATGCCGTGAGAACAGACTGGCAGTTGATGGATTTCTAAAGCAGAAAAATCACGCTTATTCACAATAGAAGCTTATAGTTTTAAAAACCGCATGGATAGGAGGACTGTCGTTTTGCAAGATTTGGCAGGTATCAATGAACCCAGTAGCCGCAGTGACCGAGACTGAAAATGTGGAAGGCTGGCTTTCCTTCTTAATTACTTTTAAACTATGTTAGCAAATTCTCAGGGTTATAGTGATCGGGACAGTTTCAAACCTCGATTTTAGTGATATTTTCTTCTTGTTAAAAAAATGTTCTTATGTTGCCATCCTGTGAAATAGGTCCTTTTATTAATTAAGGAGACCGGGAAAGGGTGTGTAGAAAGCATTCCTATGGTAGCATGTGTGAACTTCTTATAATTAGCAACATGTACCCATTGTGCTCTTAGAATATCCAGTGATATTAAATCCCGTGTTTTGTACAGTTACTATTCGCCCAACTAAATAAATCATTTAATTGATACCATTCACACCTTCCTCCATGATATTTTAGACTGATACCAATGTACAAAAATAGCCTGTGTCCTTTTTTTCTCATCAGTTTATGAAAATACTGCTAAAGAGCTGGTAAACAAAATTTTCTTATGCTTTACTGCACAGCTCGCCTGGGCCACTGGGCCTGATTGGTTCTTAATAATTTTCAAAAGAGACTCCGTCCTTTATCTCCCCAGAAATATCCAGGCTGTCCTAAAGCAAGCTGCAGCCTGATACAGAAACTCTGCCAACTTTTAGGAAATGGAAGGTTCTGGAAAGTAGATTATTTTTCCCTGTGGTAGGAACACTGTAAGTTTTAGATGTGGGGAGGGGTGTGTGTGTTGTGTTTGTGTTAGACATGTACGTATATAGCCGCTAGTACAAAAATCGCAAACCTTTCGGTTTCCCTAAGGCTGGTCTGCAGTCCTTGTGCCTTGAATGCAGACTGTAATAAATAGAGGCAGTCTCTGTCTGGAAATGCATCTCTGTTAGAGCTAGAGTTCTTGTTCCAGGCCGCAGGGGATAAAGACAGAGCCTTGTTTTCTGACTTACCCTAGAGCCCCTGAGCCTTTACGCAGTTGCCTTTCTGTGTGTGCAGAATCTTGCCTCCAGCCTCCCACAGTGTGGGGAGAGAGAATAGGGAGAAATGAGAGAAGGAAGATAAATTATTCAACTTTTGCAAAATGTCAGGCACTGTGCTGGGTGCTGTACATACGTTTCACGGAAAAGTAAGTCTTTTATGAATATGGCACTGTGGAGCTTCAGACATGGGATTTTGGAGCCACACTGTGAAAATCAATCTTGGCAAAATCATTGGCCAGGATTCAAATGATAACTTCATCACTTTTGAGGTATAGGACTATGTGGTGCCTCAGTTTCCCCATTTGTAAATTGGGGATAATATCAGAACTAACCTCAATTGTTTGTTGTTGGGATTAAATAAATTGAGAACTGTAACGTCCTTAGAAAGAGAGCCTGCCATGCAGTGATGGACAAATGTTCTTTGAAAGGAATGGAACACAGAAGTGAATCCACTTACCCAGTTCAACTAGCAAGTAGCTGGGGCGGGATTTGAATCTGGCTCCGTTGGCTTGAAATAGACGATTTTTGCCTGGGCAACGTGGTGAAACCTCATCTCTACACAAAATACAAAAATTAGCCAGGCACAGTGGTGCACCCCTGTAGTTCCAGGTACTTGAGAGGCTGAGGTATGAGGATGGCTTGAGGTGGGAGGTGGAGCTTGCTGTGAGCTGTGATTGTACCCCTGCACTGTAGCCTGGGGTAACAGAGTGTAAACCTGTCTCAGAACAGAGAGGGAGGGAGGGAGGGAGGGCGGAGGAGGAGGAGGGAGGAGGAGGGAGAAGAGAGAGATCTTTTTACCTTACCATAGAGAGAGAGAGAGAGAGATCTTTTTACCTTACCATAGAGAGAGAGAGAGATCTTTTTACCTTACCATAGAGAGAGAGAGAGAGAGATCTTTTTACCTTACCATAGAGAGAGAGAGAGAGAGAGAGAGATCTTTTTACCTTACCATAGAGAGAGAGAGAGAGAGAGAGAGATCTTTTTACCTTACCATAGAGAGAGAGAAAGATCTTTTTACCTTACCATAGAGGGAGAGAGAGAGAGAGAGAGAGATCTTTTTACCTTACCATAGAGAGAGAGAGAGATCTTTTTACCTTACCATAGAGGGAGAGAGAGAGAGAGAGAGAGATCTTTTTACCTTACCATAGAGAGAGAGAGAGATCTTTTTACCTTACCATAGAGGGAGAGAGAGAGAGAGAGAGAGATCTTTTTACCTTACCATAGAGAGAGAGAAAGATCTTTTTACCTTACCATAGAGGGGGAGAGAGAGAGAGAGAGAGATCTTTTTACCTTACCATAGAGAGAGAGAGAGATCTTTTTACCTTACCATAGAGGGAGAGAGAGAGAGAGAGAGAGAGATCTTTTTACCTTACCATAGAGAGAGAGAGAGATCTTTTTACCTTACCATAGAGGGAGAGAGAGAGAGAGAGAGAGATCTTTTTACCTTACCATAGAGAGAGAGAGAGATCTTTTTACCTTACCATAGAGAGAGAGAGAGATCTTTTTACCTTACCATAGAGAGAGAGAGAGATCTTTTTACCTTACCATAGAGAGAGAGAGATATCTTTTTACCTTACCATAGAGAGAGAGAGAGATCTTTTTACCTTACCATAGAGAGAGAGAAAGATCTTTTTACCTTACCATAGAGGGAGAGAGAGAGAGAGAGAGAGATCTTTTTACCTTACCATAGAGAGAGAGAGAGAGATCTTTTTACCTTACCATAGAGAGAGAGAGAGATCTTTTTACCTTACCATAGAGAGAGAGAGAGATCTTTTTACCTTACCATAGAGAGAGAGAGAGATCTTTTTACCTTACCATAGAGAGAGAGAGAGATCTTTTTACCTTACCATAGAGAGAGAGAAAGATCTTTTTACCTTACCATAGAGGGAGAGAGAGAGAGAGAGAGAGAGATCTTTTTACCTTACCATAGAGAGAGAGAGAGATCTTTTTACCTTACCATAGAGGGAGAGAGAGAGAGAGAGAGAGATCTTTTTACCTTACCATAGAGAGAGAGAGAGATCTTTTTACCTTACCATAGAGAGAGAGAGAGATCTTTTTACCTTACCATAGAGAGAGAGAGAGATCTTTTTACCTTACCATAGAGAGAGAGAGAGAGAGAGAGATCTTTTTACCTTACCATAGAGAGAGAGAGAGAGAGAGAGATCTTTTTACCTTACCATAGAGAGAGAGAGAGATCTTTTTACCTTACCATAGAGAGAGAGAGAGAGAGAGAGAGAGAGAGAGATCTTTTTACCTTACCATAGAGAGAGAGAGAGATCTTTTTACCTTACCATAGAGAGAGAGAAAGATCTTTTTACCTTACCATAGAGGGAGAGAGAGAGAGAGAGAGAGATCTTTTTACCTTACCATAGAGAGAGAGAGAGATCTTTTTACCTTACCATAGAGGGAGAGAGAGAGAGAGAGAGAGATCTTTTTACCTTACCATAGAGAGAGAGAGAGATCTTTTTACCTTACCATAGAGAGAGAGAAAGATCTTTTTACCTTACCATAGAGGGAGAGAGAGAGAGAGAGAGAGATCTTTTTACCTTACCATAGAGAGAGAGAGAGATCTTTTTACCTTACCATAGAGGGAGAGAGAGAGAGAGAGAGAGATCTTTTTACCTTACCATAGAGAGAGAGAGAGAGATCTTTTTACCTTACCGTAGAGAGAGAGAGAGATCTTTTTACCTTACCATAGAGAGAGAGAGAGAGAGAGAGATCTTTTTACCTTACCATAGAGAGAGAGAGAGAGAGAGAGATCTTTTTACCTTACCATAGAGAGAGAGAGAGATCTTTTTACCTTACCATAGAGAGAGAGAGAGATCTTTTTACCTTACCATAGAGAGAGAGAGAGAGAGAGAGAGAGAGAGAGAGAGATCTTTTTACCTTACCATAGAGAGAGAGAGAGAGAGAGAGAGAGAGATCTTTTTACCTTACCATAGAGAGAGAGAGAGAGAGAGAGATCTTTTTACCTTACCATAGAGAGAGAGAGAGATCTTTTTACCTTACCATAGAGAGAGAGAGAGATCTTTTTACCTTACCATAGAGAGAGAGAGAGATCTTTTTACCTTACCATAGAGAGAGAGAGAGAGAGAGAGATCTTTTTACCTTACCATAGAGAGAGAGAGAGAGAGAGAGATCTTTTTACCTTACCATAGAGAGAGAGAGAGATCTTTTTACCTTACCATAGAGAGAGAGAGAGAGAGAGAGAGATCTTTTTACCTTACCATAGAGAGAGAGAGAGATCTTTTTACCTTACCATAGAGAGAGAGAGAGAGAGAGATCTTTTTACCTTACCATAGAGAGAGAGAGAGATCTTTTTACCTTACCATAGAGAGAGAGAGAGATCTTTTTACCTTACCATAGAGAGAGAGAGAGAGAGATCTTTTTACCTTACCATAGAGAGAGAGAGAGAGAGAGAGATCTTTTTACCTTACCATAGAGAGAGAGAGAGATCTTTTTACCTTGCCATAGAGGGAGAGAGAGATCTTTTTACCTTACCATAGAGAGAGAGAGAGATCTTTTTACCTTACCATAGAGAGAGAGAGATCTTTTTACCTTACCATAGAGAGAGAGAGAGATCTTTTTACCTTACCATAGAGAGAGAGAGAGATCTTTTTACCTTACCATAGAGAGAGAGAGAGAGAGAGAGAGATCTTTTTACCTTACCGTAGAGAGAGAGAGAGATCTTTTTACCTTACCATAGAGGGAGAGAGAGAGAGAGAGAGAGATCTTTTTACCTTACCATAGAGAGAGAGAGAGATCTTTTTACCTTACCATAGAGAGAGAGAGAGAGAGAGAGAGAGATCTTTTTACCTTACCATACCACCATACTTTCTTTGTTTCCTCGCTGCATTTGAGGTGGTGCCTTGAGTCCGTTCTGTCTCTTCCTCTCCACTTCACCTAATCGGGGATAGTCACTAGATCAGTGTAGTTTTGCCTTTTCTTCGCCCTTGTAGAGACGCTGCGGGGCCAGGACTCAGAGCTGTATCATTGAACGTCTTCCATGCAGGCAGCTGATAACAGCGTCTTTCCCCAACGCACTTTGGGGTTGAACTAACCATTCTAGTTGCATGGGCAATCTTTGGGACTGGAATAAGTGATCTTTTGTTCTTTCTCATAGTTGTTTGATGTGTTGGTTCTTTTCTTCCCTCAAAAATAGAAGACTCTTGTGAGCAGCCTCGATGTCATGTACTTCCTGTTGTACTCACCCAAGCCGTTGACCCCTGCTGAGAACATTGGTAACAGCTCATGGGCATTTGAATGGAGGAAGGAGGACATCATATTAAATGGCTTTTTCCCTGTCTTTAGACATAACATGCCATGGGACAGCTCTTTTCCTTTACATGGTGGCAGGATCAAGAGTATACAGTCTGGATTTGGAGATCTTTGACATGTGCTTTGTTTCATCTGGCAATTTCTGCTGGGATTTCCAGTTGAAAGCCCATGTCCTGGGATCCTGCGATCCCTCTAAATGTGTGGAGTTGGCTTGAACCTGTGTATCTTCTGCCAACTTTCCTGTCTGAGGAAATGCTGCTGAAGAGGTAGGACATATTTACAGAGTCCTTAGCTGTGACGATGAAGAACATAACATTTGGTCTCCAGTAAGGAAAATAAAAAAGGAATTTAATTACTTTTGCCCCAGTCCCACCCAACTCACCTACACATGTCCAGTTTACTTTGGACCGGAGTTTTCATTAATGTTAAAATTTATGTGAACTGCAGTGGGGTTTCTGACTAAGGACACAAGGGTCTCAAAGGCAAGACAACACTATTAATAGAATGTGGATGTGTGTGGTTTATTTTTGTTTTCAAAATGGAAATGTTTCTTCGGGATTTTGGCATGCTCTGAGATGTTGAAAGATGAGAAAACATCATTTGGGAAACTCAGCACTTCTACCATATTAGGAAATTTACAGTGCTTCAGATTTCACATTTAATGTTTTAATTGCCTGGTTTGGTAACAGAAAAATGTCAAGCTCTTCTCTTTCATTTGGAGTTACCACCACGTTTTCCCCTTTGCAGGAATGGGCTGTTGCCAGCTTCTGCTTCCTGCCCCAGTCCCAGCATGGACTGAGGATCTGCTCTGAGAAGGCAGTTCCTCGCATGTTGTCTGAGTATCATGTGGACTTCTGACATGCTGGTTTAGTCTTTTTTGTGTGATGTCACATATGCAGTTGTTTCCTCTGATGTTTGTAAATATCCTAAATGTGCAACTAAAATGGAATTGTCTTTTTGAAACTTAGCAGTTGTTTTCGAACAGAGGTTGCTGTTCTGAACATGACATAAAGTACAGAAGGAGCCAAAGAAAACAGTACCGTCCTGATCTGGGAGCAATCTGTAGGAAAAGCCTGCTAGAAAACAGAGACAGACACACATGGAAACAGAAACACACAGAGATAGAGGCAGAGAGACAGACAGGAATGAAGACAGAGGAGGAGAGAAGTGGCGTTGTATATTCCATGAAGTGTGGGCCTTTCAGAAAAACCAAGACCCAAAATAGAGTTGAAATTTACTCTTCTTGTAAATATATATTCCTATTGAGGAAACAATGATGAAGGAACTTCCGGAAGTAATTTTTTGTGGGCAGTAAAGCGTGGAGGGAAAATTCCTGTACATCATCTTCACGGTCGTACATTGTCACAGGATTTAGAGGGGAAATGTGCTCTTATCTGGGGAATTAGGGCTCTACTGCTAAGCAACTGAGGGTGCAGATAGGTTCACGTTCCCCATACAGTTATCTCTAAACAATATTTGCAGTTAAAATAGTTATTTCATTTTTCAGTCTCCACATACAATTTTTATGTAGTAAGTCATACTTAGTATAGAAAATTTGGAAACTACAGAAAGACCTTCAGACAAAAATAAAAATCACCTGCCATCATGTAGTTTGAATATCTTTCCTTTTAGAATGTGTTTCTATGTGCTTATGTCTATATGTATTTCTTATATAAGTGGGGTCACACTGTACGTACATTTTAGATTCTTTATTTCTTTTTCGTTTTTTTTGAGATGGAGTTTCGCTCTTGTTGCCCAGGCTGGAGTGCAATGGCACGATCTCGGCTCACCGCAACCTCCGCCTCCTGGGTTCAGGCAATTCTCCTGCCTCAGCCTCCTGAGTAGCTGGGATTATAGGCACCTGCCATCACGCCCAGCTAATTTTTGTATTTTTAGTAGAGATGGGGTTTCACCTTGTTGACCAACATGGTCTCGATCTCTTGACCTCATGATCCACCCGCCTCGGCCTCCCAAAGTGCTGGGATTGCAGGCATGAGCCACCGCGCCCGGCCTAGATTCTTTATTTCTATAAAAGTAAACATATTTAGTGGTTGCATTGTGATTCTTGGTAGGACCGTGTCACAGTTCATGTTACCTTTTCCCTGTGGGTTTTCTTCGTCACGAATTATGTTGATAGTGATTCATGGGTTAGGTTAAGAAATGCTGTAAAGAAGATCTTTGGGTGTGAATAGTTTTTCTGAATTCCTGATTATTTTATCAAGTTATATTCGTATATAAGAATTACTGTGGTTGGTGGTGGTGGTGTTTTTTGAGACGGAGTCTCTCTCTGTCACCAGGCTGGAGTGCAGTGGTACGATCTCAGCAACCTCCACTTCCTGGATTCAAGCGTTTTCCTGCCTCAGCCTCCCCAGTAGCTGGGACTGCAGGTGCCCACCACCATGCTCAGCTAATTTTTATATTTTTAGTAGAGACAGGCTTTCACCGTGTTGGCCAGGGTGGTTTCGATCTCTTGACCTCGTGATCTGCCTGCCTCAGCCTCCCAAAGTGCTGTGATTACAGGCGTGAGCCACCGCGCCCAGCCTGCTTTGTCTTTTTAAGGGCCCCTTTGCATATTGCTAAGTCACTTCCCAGAGACGTTGTGATCTTTGAACTCTCACATTTCAGATAGTTCACCTTCTGTGCCTGAGATAATACTGCTTTTAAGACTGCCTTCGTCTAACATGAAAAATGCTTTATTTGTTACTTTCATTTCTTTGTGAATTACTGTCTTATTGGAGTGCTCATTATTATGTTACTGGTCATTGACTTATCGGCTGCTGTGAACTCTGTGCAAGCGCCTCTTCTCTATTTCTACTGGGATTTTAATGATGACTGTTGATTAGTGTGCCTTCTTATTTATTCGTGATGCTAACTCTTGTTTGACCTACTTCCTGTTTTATACAAATATACATTTAAAATCCAATTTTTATCTGGTGATAAATGCTTTGTAACATCGTTTTTATTCCCTTTCCCTTATTTATTTATTTTTTAATCTTCTCTGAACTTTTCTCCTTCTTCTGAAATGCCCTTCACGTTTTCCGGCTTCTCAGTCTTCTCTCTCCACTTACCCCCGCTCTTTGCCCACACTTCTTTTCCAAACTCACGTCCTGCCGCTATCTCAGCAAAGCCCTGCTTCATCTGGATTTCTCCACTTTTCCCCTTACGTACAGCTTTGCTTTCAGTGATTTCCATTTCCTGTGGTCACCCGTGGTCTGAAAATATTAAACGGAAAATTTCAGAAATAGACAGTTTGTAAGGGTTAAATTGTGTGCCGTCCTGGGAAATGTGAGGCAGTCCCATGCCTTCCATGCCATTCCTGCTGTGGATGTGACTTATCCCTTTGCGCATTGTATCCGCTGTATACACTCCCTGTCCCTTAGTCATTTGGTAGCCACCTAGCCATGAAATGGAAAAAATACAGTGCATACAACATAGGGCTTGGTACTATTTTCTCTTGTAGGTGTTTACTGGGAATCTCGGACCAGATCCCCCGTGGATAAGGGGGCACTGCTGTACCTGGCAGATTTCACTTCCCGCTCTGTGTGTGTGTGTTCCCTTGACATCCGATGACAGGTTTTTCTTTCTCTTTTAAGGCAGAGCTGGTGTGTCGCCTCTTTCATAAAACCTTCCTTCACTTCAGCGTGTGACCATCGGTCCTTGCTCTGTTTTCTAGTGCTCATTTTGCACACTGATTTATATCTTTAATTGCACCTTCGTGTGTGTATGTTTTGTCACCCTACGCAGGCTGCCAGGTCCTTGTAAGCACAGATGCCAGCTCTCTCATTTCTCTGTAAGCCTTATCCCCGCCTTGGGCACACCACCAAAAGCACTCAGGACAGTGCTCCATGTATGGGACAGCCAGACAGTCAGTAGTGTGTCATTGACAGACCACTCTCGTGATACTTTACTTTTTCCATGTTATTTTTTTCTTCTCCTTTCCTGCCTTCCTCCCTCCTGTCCCCTCCCTCTCTTCCTTCCTTTTATTTTTATTTTTTGAAAGAGAATTTCACTTTTGTTGCCCAGGCTGGAGTGCCATGGCGCGATCTTAGCTCACTGCAACCTCCGCCTCTCGGATTCAAGCGGTTTTCCTGCCTCAGCCTCCTGAGTAGCTGGGACTACAGGCACGCACCACCATGCCCAGCTAATTTTTTATTTTTAGTAGAGATGGGGTTTCACCATGTTGGCCAGGCTGGTCTGGAATTCCTGACCTCACGTGATCCACCCACCTTGGCCTCCCAAAGTGTTGGGATTACAGGGGTGAGCCACAGCACCTGGCCTTTTTTTTTTTTGGAGACAGGTTCTTGCCCTGTTACTCAGGCTAGAGTACAATGGCATGATCATGGCTTACTACAGCCTCCATCTCCTGGGCTCAAGTGTTCCTCCCACCTCAGCCTCCTTAGTAGCTGAGACTACAATCATGCATGACCGTGCCCTGCTAGTTTTTTTTATTTTTTATTTTTAGTAAAGATGAGTTCTTGTCGTCTTGCCCAGGCTGGTCTGGAGCTCCTGAGCTCATGTGATCCTCTTGCCTTATCCCCCCAAAGTGCTGAGATTACAGCGTGAGCCACCGTGTCTGGCCTTTGCTGGTTTTCTCATTCAGGATAAAGAATCACTTGGTATACTCATACTGGAAGCCCTGTTCCCTGCTTGTTCCTCTCCCTTGGAAACATTATCCAATGCCTTCTTTATAATATACCATATACCATATACCATGCTCAGCTACCAGAGAATCTTTTTTTTTTTTTAAATAATTTCAACTTTTATTTTAGATTCAGGAGGTACATGTGCAGGTTTATGACATGGGTATATTATGTGATGCTGAGATTTGTGATATGAATGATCCTGTCACCCAGATAGTGAGCACAGTACCCAATAAGTCATTTTTTGGTCCATGGCCCCACGCGCCCCCCCCACCGCCACCCATACTAGAAAGTCTGCATTGTCTGTTGTCCTCATCTTTATGGCCATGTGTACTTAATGTTTAGCTCTCACTTATAAATGAGAACATGCAGTATTTGATTTTCTGTTACTGTGTTAATTTGAGGAGGATAATGGCTTCGAGCTGCATCCACGTTGCTGCAAAGGATACGATTTCATTCCTTTTTAATGGCTGCATAGTATTCCATGCTAAATATATACCATATTTTCATTATTCAATCCATTATTGGCAGGCACCTAGGTTGATTCCATGTCTTTACTATTGTGAGTAGCATTGAGAGGCCATTCAAGTACATGCAGCTTTTTGGTGAAATGATTTATATTCCTCTGGGTACATACCCAGTAATGGGACTGCTGAGTCAAATGGTAATTCTCTTTTAAATTCTCTGTGAAATCACCAAATTGCTGTCTACGGTGGCTGAACTAATTCACATTCTCACCAGTCGTGTATACTAATACACTGTCCTCTTCTCTGCAGCCCACTAGCATTTTCTTTGTGAGTCTTTTTAACAGTAGCCGTTCTGACTGCCGTGAGTCGGTATCGCATAGATTTGCGTTTCTCCCAGAGAATCTCGATGTCACGAGAAGCTGTTAGACAGCCGATTTTCTCGCTGTGTGTTCTTGTTTTCGTGGTTGCTTCGTCAGTGTTCGTTGTTGACTGACATACCTCTTGCCTCTCACCTTCTCTGCCCAATCTCCATGTTCTATAACCCGGACTTACCCATGGTTGAGCTGTCTAGACCTGGCTCCTCTGATGGTGTGAGATCCTCCCGCATCGAGGATAGGGGAGCTGGTCTTAAATACATGTGTGAAGTATTTGAAGAATAAAGTGCGGAGAAATGTAATAGAGAAATGTAAGTCCTAATGCACTAGGAGATCAGAAGGAAAGATGGTCTGAGCTCATTTACTCAAGGACAGCTTTATAGATACAGAGGAGATTTATTGTGGTTACAGAAGGATGGGTAGGACCTAGATGGGGTATGAGGAGAGAGAGGGCATTTAACAATTGGAATACGAGTAAACACAAGTCCCAAAACCATTATTATTAGTAATAATATTTGGTAGAAATGAACAGGGTGTATACATGGGAAATGATGTATAACGAGGATGCCTAGGTGGGCAAGAGGAGGACATAGGTATTTCTCAGAAGGAAGTCGGGGGTGCCATGCACGGCCACTGACCGTGAATTTCTACAGCCGCCTGCTGGATCCTGCCGTGTGGTTTACCTCAGGACTGCTGCTGCCCCTATGGCAGCTGTGCCAGCTTCTTCCTTCTCTCTCCCGTTTAGCCTTCTGTTGGGAAGAGCGGTTATGTAGAGACTTATTAAAATTTTCTCAAAGAGTGGCCAGGTGCATTGGCTCACACCTGTAATCCGGAGGTGGGAGGATCTCTTGAGGTCAAGACCAGCCTTGCCAACATTTTGAAACCCCCATCTCTACTAAAAGTACAAAAATTTGCCGGATGTGGTAGTGCACACCTGTAGTTCCAGCTACTTGGGAGGCCGAGGCAGGAGGATCCCTTGAACCGGGGAGGCAGAGGTTGCAGTGAGCTGTGATAATGCCAGTGCACTCCAGCCTGGGCAACAGAGTGAGAATCTATCTCAAAAAGAAGCATTTTTTTTTTCCAAGAATTTTCCAAACACTATCTCACTGGATGCATATGATAATCTTAGGCCATGTTACACTGATTTAAAAGTAGGAATCTGAGCTTCTCTGAGGCTCAGGAACTTTCCCGAAGCCACACAACTGGTAAGGAGCAGAACTGGAGTGGCCTAGATGTGCCGCACCAGTGGCCTGCTCTTGCGTTCGCCCATTCATTTACTTACTCATTCATTTTTGATACATCTTCTCTGATCATCTACTAAGTGCTGGGTCCCAAGTTAAGACAAAGGTGAAGAAGGCCCCATTTTTGCTCCCCGTTCCAGTTGAATGGGGATCAGAAAGCCAAAGCTGGAAGTTACAGTCTCACATGGTAAGGGCTGTGGGGAGATGCCGAGGGAGCTGCCGCTAGGAAGCACTTTAAGGCTGAGGCTTCCTAGAGGAAGTGATATCAGAGCTGAGATACTGGGAGAGATTTAAATGTTCTTTATAGAAATCAGTAACATAAAAGGCGAGAGGTGGGAGAGAGAGGAGTGGCGTATTTGGGGAATTAAAAATAGTTGGATTTGCCTAGAATGTGAAGTGTAAGTTGGGGAATGGCGGAAGATGATGCCAAGGACACTTTAGCTTAAATCTGGCTTTGGCCAGATTGTGTGTCGTTGTGGAAACCGTGATTAAGAGATGTTCACTGCTCACAGCACAGCGAGGAAGTGTCTGAAAGGTTGGGAGCCTGAGAGTGCCTTGATCAAATCTGCAGCCTAGGAGAACTCCTCTGGTGCGGTGGGAAGGGTGGGCTGACGTTTCAGCGGTTGCTGCAGTCTGTTAAGGTAGAGACATGAACTGATAGCACAGAGTGCTGCTTCTCTCCTCTTCAGTCTCTGCAGTGGCATTCTGGAGGAATCCAAAGGCCGCCTCCAGAGCAAAGCTGCAAATGGTGGAGAAGGGAGAAATGGAGTTTGTCGTCTTCCATGGTTTGGTTCCACATGCTCAAGCCTTGTTCCGGTTCTTTTTGGCATCTGCGCGTCTCAAGTCAGGAGAGTGGCTGGAAAAGCCGTAATGTCAGCATGGCCCTAGTGTTCACATTACCTTCTTTCAGTTAGCTAACCACGTTAGACCTTGATTTCATTAAAATTGTGTACTCTATCTCCAAGTCATGGGACTCAAAAAGCCCACTCTTTCAAAAGTGTGGATGTTTCTACAAGTTTAGAATAATTTTAAAGTATCTATCTATAGCAGATATAATTTTAAAAATCGGAAAATATAGCTCAGGATCTTTTCGTGATGGTCTGAGTTCCCAAAGAGCACATTGCAAGGTAAAGCAGAGAAGCTTAGAGAAAATGTTAAGGGCGTCGGTCAGACAGGCAGAGATTTGTCAGTGTGGCCGAATGTCTAGAATCACAGAGCTGCTTTTTTTCTACCTAAAGAAATCTCTTGTAGACCCCTCTACATTTTTGTCATAAGCAGTTCTCCTTAGAGACGACTTCTTTAATTTATCCCTCCCTTCCCCTCCAAGAAGAGAGATGAGAGATTATCTCAAGGAGCTGGCGGGACAGAATCAAAAGCTGGTGTGGGGCTGGGGGCAGGGAATGAGCCAGTGCAGACCCAGGTTCTTGCCATGCTGGAGATCTCTGAGCTTGGACGCCTCCCTCTTTGCTGAGGTCCCTCAGGTGGCCTCATTGTTTCTATTACCTTGAAGAAAGCCTATGTGAAGTGCCTGCCTGCCTGGCAGTCTCGTTGCTATGGTAACTTCCATTCCACACACCTGATTCACACATCACGCTTGGCTAAGTCCAGACAGAGGTCACACACTGGCATTTGCCCTTTGTTTCCCCTTCTTGTGTTTTCCAGGCACTTAAAAATGGATACAGAAAGATAAGAGGGTGGGCAGTGCTGTGTGTAAGAACGCTTTGTTGTCAACTGTAGAAGTTAGTGAGTTTGAAAAAGAAAAGCAATCCTGTAAATGGAAGGGCAGAGCAAATGGCGAAGTCTGTGTGTATTTCTAAGCTTCTTGTAAGAAGGCCAAGTTTTAATCCTGTCATATCTCTGAAAGTGACTTTTTTTTTTTTTTCTGGAATTTTAGGTAAGTTTGGAAATAGGTGTAACAGATTCCAGAGTTTGCAGCTCCATAGGGGGTTTTCTGTCCCATTTCACCAGGTCGCCCGTACACTCGAGGATTGCAATATAGGGTTACCCTGACAGTTGTAAGTTAAGAATCTCTGATGATGCTTTCTATACTCCGGCTTTACTTTTACACAAAGTGTAATACTTTAGAAAGCATAAATGCTTTTGAGGAAATTATCCTTCATTAAATGTCAGTACATTTGCCGGAGTCATTTCTGTTTACCCTCTGATTTCTTCTTCTTCTTGTGTAAAGGACCTGTCGGAAGGCAGATTATTAACATTCTTGCCCAACCAGAATTTCTCTTTATAGATTGAGTTGTTTTCTTTTGGTTGTTTATAAGGCTGAGGTTTAGAGGTTTAAAAAAAAAAGACTTTCAGAGAGACATGGGACATGGCATTGAGTCCTCCTAAAACATTAGATTTCGACGTTATGTGCAGTGCAGTTATCACGTTACATTGGCAGTGGGATTAGCGAGTGAGTTTTCCACTTGGCGGTGGGATTAGCTAGTGAGTTTCTGTTTGCTCTTACCTGCACTGACGCTGCTGTTTCTTCTCATTTGTCAGTATTCCTCCTGTTCAGATGGCCTCGATTTACAAAATGTGCCCTTACTGTCAGCAGTCTGCCAGCCCTGGTTTAAAATCTCATTTACATTGTGTCCTTAGATAAAAGTATTAGCCTCCATTGTCTCATTTGTGAAATGGTGTTAATAATACAAAGCTGCCGTAAAAATACTGTGATTTTTAAAGTGGATTGCATGATACCTGCTACCTAATATCTATTGGTATTATTGTCCTGTTAGATCAGTTTAGAAATAACATTCGTAGCATCTGAAAGAATATACTTGCGCTCAGTATTCCTCATTTTGGTGGTGTTCCCGACTTGAGCCGAGGAAAGGACAGGTTGGGGCTATCTATATGGGTGGTTGATTGAAAGAATAAGTGTTACAGAAAACAAAGCATGTGCACACACATTCTCCTTCCCTTTTTCTCACTCGTGTACTCACCCTTGGTCTATATTTTTTTGAATCTCCCTGCAAGTTCAAGTGGCAAAATGAAAAGGCTGTCCAAGTATTGGAAGATAAAATCGCCATAGAGACATTTAGAGAGCAGTGGCCCTGCTCTGTCGACGTTTCTGGGGAGACATAGCGGCCTGTGTGTGAACTCCCATTCTCATGATCTCAGGGCCCTTCGAATCCCCTGGCTCCTCGCCGCCTTTGCTCCCTCTCACTCTCCTCACATTTTCTCCTCCTTTCTCCTTCTCTCCTCTCCTTCTGCTTTTCTCCCCCTCCCCCTTGTCTTTTCCTCCTTCTCCTTTTTTTAAATTGTGGTAAAACACACCTGTCACAGGACTATTTGCATGTGTGTGTTTCTGGGATGTTACGTACTTTCACATTGTTGTGCCCCATCACTAAACTTCATCTCTAGAACTTTGGATCTTTCCAGACTGAAACTCTGTACGCATTAAACTCTAACCCCCCACACCCTCCTCCCACCACAGCCCCTGGAAACTACCATTCTGCTTTATGTCTCTATGAACTTGGCTGCTTTAGGTATTTCATGTAAGTAGAATCTTACAGTATTTGTTCTTTTGTGACTGGCTCATTTCACTCAGCATAATGACTTCAAGGTTCATCCCTGTTGTAGCATGTATCAGAATTTCATTCCTTTTTAAGGCTGAATAATATTCACTCATATATATTAACATACACCACATTTTTGCTTATCCGTTTATCCATCGACAGACACATGCATGCCTTTCACATTTAGTATTTGTGAGTAATGCTGCTATGAACATGATGTTCTCAAATCCCTTCAAGACCCTGCTTCAGTTCTTTTCAGTGCATACTCCGGCATGGAACTACTCACTTCTATAAAACCATTTCTAGGCTGGGCGCGGTGGCTCACACCTGTAATCCCAGCACTTTGGGAGGCCGAGGCGGGTGGATCACAAGGTCGAGAGATCGAGACCATCCTGGCCAACTTGGTGAAACCCTGTCTCTACTAAAAATACAAAAAATTAGACAGATGCAGCGGCACATGCCTGTAATCCCAGCTACTTGGGAGGCTGAGACAGGAGAATTACTTGAACCAAGGAAGCAGAAGTTGCGGTGAGCCGAGAATGCACCACAGCATTCCAGCCTGGGCAATGGGCAACAAGAGCAAAACTCCGTCTTAAAACAAACAAACAAACAAAAAAACCATTTCTATCATATGTTGATTTAAAAGCATTAATCTGATCTCCAGTCAACTTTTTCTTTCCATCTTCCTTCCTCCATCCCTCTCCCCGCTCTCTTTTCTCTCTCTTGCCTGCCTGCCTTCTTCCTCTCCTCCCTTCCGCCCTCCCTCCCCCTTCTCCCTTCTTCCCATACAACTACAATTATATGGTAATTCTGTTTCTCATTTTTTGAGGAACTGCCATACCATTTTCCACAGTGGCTGTACCATTTTACATTCCATCCAACAGTGCACAAGAGTTCCAGTTTTTCCACATTTTCACCAATATTTTTTTTCTAATTTGTCCATAGTAGTCATTCAATTGGGCGTCCGATGGTATCTTGAAGTTTCGATTGCATTTCCTTAGCGATGAGTGATGTTGAGCATCTTTTCATGCGCTTTGGTGAACTCTCTATTCAGTTCCTGGCCTGTTTCTTAGTCAAGTTGTTTGTTTTGTTGCTGTTGAATTTTTAGATGTTATTTGTATATTCTGAATATGAATCCCTTATCAGAAACATGATTTGCAAATACTTTCTCCCATTTTGCTCTGTTGGTAGTGTCTTTTGATGTGAAACATTTAAAGTTTTTTAAAAAATGAAATCCAGTTTACCTGTTTTTTTCCTTTTGTTGCTTATGTCTTGGATGTCATATCCAAGAAATAACTGCCATATCCAATGTCATGAAGCTTTTGTCCTTTTTTCTTCTAGGAGAGTTATAGTTTTAGGTCTTATGCTTAGGTCTTTGTTCCATTTTGAGTTAATTTTTGTATATGGCATTATGTAAAGTCCAACTTCATTCTTTTGCATATGGACATTTATTTTTCCTGGCACCATTTGTTGAAAACATTGCCCCTTCCTATTGAATGGTCTTGTCACCCTTGTCAAAAACCATTTGACCGTCTGTGTAGGGTTTATTTCTGGGTTTTCTATTATGCTGGTGCATCCCTGTCTTTATGCTGGTATCACTGTGTTTTGGTCACTGTAGCTTTGTAGTAAGTTTTGAAGTCAGGAAGTGTAAATCCTTCAGCTTTGTTTTTTTATTTTTATTTTTTTTTCAACATTGTTTTGGCTATTTAGGGTCCTTGGAGAATCTCTTTGTATCTTAGAATTGATTTTTCTATTTGTGCAGTAATCGTCATTGGGATTTTGGTAGAGCTTGCATTGAATCTACAGTTTGCTTTGGGTGGTATTTAAAGCTTAACCGTATTACATTTTTTAATTCATGAACATGGTATATATTTTTACGTATTTATGTCTTTAATTTCTTTCAGCAAGGTTTTACAGTTTTCACTGTATAAGTCTCTTAACTCCTTGAGTAATTCCTAAGTAGTTCATTGTTTTTGATGCTTTTATAAATGGAACCATTTTTGTACTTTCCTATTCAGGTTAATTGTTAGTCTGTAGAAATGCAACTTATTTTTAAATGTTTACTTTGTATCCTGCTACTTTATTGAGTTCATTTATTAGGTTTAACAGTTTTTTGAGTGTGGGTTGGGGGATCTTTTAGAGTCTCTCTATATAAGATCAGAACATCTGCAAACAGAAATAGCTTTACTTTTCCTTGTCAATTTAAATGGCTTTTATTTCTTTTTCTTGCCTGATTGCTCTGGCTAGAGCTTATTGTACCATGTTGAATAGAAGTGGTGAAAGCAGGCATCCTTGCCTTATTTCTGATCTTAGAGGAAAGGCTTTTAGTCTTTGACCATTATGATGTTGGCTATGGGTTTTTCATATATGGATTTCATTATATTGTGGTAGTTTTCTTTCTAGTAAGTTCTATATTTTCAACATGAAAGGGCATTGAATCTTGTTAAGTGCTTGTTCTGAATCAACCGCATACAGATGATCACATGGTTTTAGTCTTTTATTCTGTTAACATTGATGTATTATATGTAATTATATATTACATCAACTTTTGTATGTTAAACCATCCTTGCATTTCAGGAATAAATCTCACTTGGTTATGGTGTATAATTCTTTTAATATTCTGCTGAACTCAGATGGCTAGTATTTTGTTGAGAATTTTTACATCAGTGTCTGTAAGGGATATTGGTATGTAGTTTTCTTTCTTTTCTGGCTTTGGTATCAGGGTAATACTGGCCTTATAGAATGAATTAAAAAGTGTTTTATTGGCTGGGTGCGGAGGCTCACACCTGTAATCCCAGCACTTTGGGAAGCCAAGGCGGGTGGATCATCTCAGGTCAGGAGTTCAAGACCAGCCTGGCCAAAATGGTGAGACTTCATCTCTACTAAAATTACAAAAATTAGCCAGGCACGGTAGTGTGAGCCTGTAGTCCCAGCTACTGAGGCAGGAGAATCACTTGAACCTGGGAGGCAGAAGTTGCAATGAGCCAGGATCATGCCACTGCACTCCAGCCTGGGCAACAGAGCGAGACTCCATCTCAAAAAACAAAAACAAAAAAAACCTGTTTTATCCTCTTTAGTTTTTTGGAAGAGTTCGAGAAAAATTGGTGTTAACTCTTTAAATGTTTGGTGGAAGGCTGTGCATTTTTAAAACAGTTTTAAAGAACATATTTAAAGTAATCTGCTGGACTGAGGGAATTGTTACATTTAGGGTAAAGAGAAGCTTGGAAAACTGGGGTTTTCAGATTTATTGTTTTATCTCCAAGTGGAGATTCACTTCTGCTCTCCCAAGTGGTTACCACAGGACTGAAGATTGAGTTTGGCCTCTGTGATGTGGCCTGGCCAACAGTCTGTTGCTTTCTCATCCTTTAGGAGTTCTGGGTCATTAGTAAGCATTTTCTCACAGCAAATGATTCAGAATAAAATGTAGCTCCGGATACAAAAATTATTTCTGAAAATAACCTTACTTCTTTAAAACCATTTCTATTATATGTTGATTTAAAAGGCTTAATACTGATCTGCAGTCAACTTTTTCTTTCTCTCCATCTTCCTGCCTCCATCTCTCTCCCCACTCTTTTTCTCTCTCTCTTGCCTGCCTGTATGCCTTCCTCCCTCCCTCCCTCCCAGCCTGCCTGTTCCTCCCTCCCTTTCACCCTTCCTCCCCTCCCTCCCTCCCACCTTTCCTGTGTTCCTCCCTCCCTCCCACCCTTCCTCTCTTCTTCCCTTTCTCCCTTCCCTCCTCCATCCCTCATTCATGGAATACCCAGAACAATACTGTCTAATAGAAATGTAATATTGTCTAATAGAAATATAATACTGTCTAATAGAAATATAAGCCACATATGTAGCCATACTAAAAAAAGAGAAACAGATGAAATTAATTTTAATAACACACTTTAACCTAATATATGCAAGATATTATTTTAATATTTAATTAATATAAAAAGGAGATACTTTACATATTTTTCATAGTCAGTCTGTGAAATCCACTGTGCTTTTTAAACTTGAGGCACATCTCAGTTTGGACCGATCACATTTCAAGAGCCTAAGAGCCACATGTTTCTAGTGACCACTGTGTTAGACAGTGCAGACCTAGTGTATTCGGTACCAAGCACATGAAGTCCAGAAAAGGGTAGCCCTCAACTTTGCTTCATAGACAGGACAGATCATTAAAGGACTAATGATGGCTGTCAGTACCTGGGGAGCAGCTGTGTACAGAGTGTTAGGGAAGCCCAGAGGAGGGGTCCGAAGTCAGACCTGTGAGCTGGGGCCTCCCTGCAACTGACTTGGCTCATTCACTGCATCTCATTTCTTTGAACTCGTCTCCATTTCGGAGGCAGCTGAGCAGGAGTTTGGCATGGGCCCCAGTCCATCAGACATTAACTTTTTGCCTCATGTGTTAAGAGAGCCACTGGCAAGCTCACATTTTAATTACAGGCTCTGCTCTGGCCACAGGTCTGGGAGCTGGGATTTTGGGATCACAGCCTCACTGCTTTCCGTTCTGGCCTGCCTTTTATTCCCCAGACAGGACGGCTCATCTAGCCTCCTGGAGATTGCTCTCCGGCCAGGTGCACTCCTTGCTTCTTTGCACTGCAGTGCCCAGAGGAAGGTTTAAAGTATGACTGAGGGAAGGGAAGGAAGGAAACGTTTTTATTTTCCTCTTTGTCTAGACACCTCCCCTCCTCACCTCTGGGAGGCACTACCAAGAGCTCTGGTTGTTAATGGAAAGGGCATCAGGTGGGCTTCTATGGACCCACCCTGGCCCTGCCCTGGCCACTGCACCTGCACTGCTTCTCAGGGACTTAGCGAGGTAGCTGATGTGGATGGTTTGGCTCCAGCAGTAGGCAAGTGTGTGCATCTCCCCAGGTTCCCTGCTTGGGAAGGGTGGCAGAGAGGTGTTTACAGATGTCCAGCCAGGGAAGAGGAGGGGCTGTTTCCACTCACCCTCCCACCTCCTTTTGGCTTTCTCTTCTGGCATTGCCTGTCGCCAAAACAGGGATGGGAATTTGGCAAAGTGAAAGTATCTCATTGTACTTTCCCACTCCGCAGTCTTACCTCCCTCCTAAGACATTTTCTACCCAGGTCACTTAATACTCAAAGACTGCAAATTCCTTTCCTACTGCTGATGTGGAGGAAGCTTGGAAACATATTTCTTTCCAGGAGATGAGTGATACGGCAGAAAGATGGGTCAGATGAGGCTAAGGGATTGGAGCCAGAGTCTTACCAAACTTGCAGGCGGCTTGTGACTGCGGGCATGCTGTGTTGATAGAGGAAGGGAGGCCTGGGGCTCCATGCTGTCGGGATTCCTCCCTTGATAAACAGAGTCAAGGTGGGTGGGGGGACCTTGTGAGAAGTGTCCAGCCCTTTAGAAGATGCTGGTAGTATGTGTTGGTTTGTCCAGTGATCTACTGATTGAAGTTACTGGCCTGGTCCAAGGCTCTGCTTCTGCTACTGATACCACCTACTCTCTTTTTCAATCGTATTTGAACTCTGTACTATTAACATCGATTTCTTTGGGAATTGTAGACACTTTCCACCACAGGGAATCAAATCCTGCATATAAAGATGGCAAGAATCTCAGTAATTACCTGAATTCACGAAGAAGCCAAAGTAAAACTATTTCTTCCCTTCGGAGTAATAAAATAAATGCAATAAAATAGATGAGAGTTGACAAGCTCTTCTCCTTACCCCACACTCACAACTCTCCTAAAACTCAAAATTCATGTTACAATGCACATCGGCACATAGTATTTTTATGGTAAGGGTTAAATTAAGGAGTTAACACCGAGAAATTGAAACTGACTAAGGAAATGGAGCAGGCCACAGTATTCCAGTGTTACACATGCATACTTATTTTGTCCTGTAGATAATGAAATAAGATCATTGTTACTGGTGCAGTCTGTGGCCAGATGCATTTTTTTCTTTCTTTTTCTTTGAGACAGGGTCTCTTTCTGTACCCACGTTGGGGTGTTGGAACACGATCATGGCTCACTGCAGCTCAGGTGATCCTCCCACCGCAGCTGCTTGAGTAGCTGGGACTACAGGCGTGCAGTACTGTGCCTGGCTAATTTTTTAAATCTGTTTTTTTGTAGAGACAGGGTCTCAGCTCAGGCTGGGTCTTATGCATTTTGATACCCCAAAATATTTTGAATTATTCTTAGTTTCAGTAGATGAGAGGGATGATTTGAGTTTCTTCAGTGGGTCAGCGGATGAGACCAGAAGCAAGCCGTGATGATCACGTGGGCTGTGGGCAGCTGGGGACCACGAGACAGTGACAGCAGCAAGACTGTGGGCTCTGGGTTTGAATCCTGGCTCCTCTACTCACCAGCCCTGTGCAAGTGACTCAGCCTCTTTTCACCTTATTTATTTTCTGTAAAAATGAGAATTGTAGATTTGTATTTATGGAGATGATAAAAGATGATCTGGCCAAAATGCTTAGTCCACAGTACCTGACAAATTCTGAAGAAATGTTAATTGCTATTCCTACTACTTCAGCGCTGAAAATGCTGTTTTCCTGACAATAAACGGCTGCTTCGTTTATTTATGTTCTTAGCAAAGCAAGCCATTGATTGTTTAGCACCCTCTTGGCTCCTTTGAAAACGTTTAAAATTATGTTTACTTTTCTGTATATCATTGCAGGTTTTGTATGTGTGTGAGAGAGAGTGAGTGTGTTTTGGGAGGCCAGTAATTACCCTGTTCAGATGGAGCTGCCCAGTCTGTCCCATGGCAACTGAAAAAATAAAAAATTAAAGCAAAAACTTTGAGGTTACATAATTGCCTTCAGTAGACTAGGAGGAGTGTAAGATCTTGAAGTTTTCTTGTGGGTTTTGGTGTTCTTTGGGGTTAGGGTGTTGGGTAAAGATACAGAGGTCCTACTGAGTAACTGAACAGGATGCTGGTGCTTGCTTAGAAGTGAGTAAATTGGTCAAAAGTACAAGTGGGAGGGGAAGTTGAGGTTTAATGAAGGAAGGCCATTATTAATGTTTCCATGGTTTTAGCAGTTTAAAAGTTGGGAGTTTAAATAAGGTTGTTAGTTGTGGGGAAAACAGCCCACAGACATTCAGACGTGGTTGAAGTTGAGTCTTTCAGTCTTCATTTTAATCTGAAAGCAGGGGGCCAAGCCTTCTGAATCACACAGCAAAGGGATCGCTTCATAACTTGAGCTATCTGAATGCTAACTCTTGCGTGCTCTAATGGCGTAAGATTTGCGTACCTTCACCACTCTAATCAAATCCCAGTTATCTGAATATTGGTTTTCTTGGGAGGAGAAAGAATATTATAATTTTTGGATTTTTTATTAAATCTTCCAAAAAGTTATATTTATCCCCTTAAAACATGGGGGTAACCAAAAGCACTGGTGTCCGAAGAACAGGTGGTGTGTTTCCCTACATCCATAACACGATCCCCGTATAATTCTCTTGGTCTCTCTTGTGTAAGGATTAGCATGGAAAGCTTCATTATTTGATTGAAAGGCAGGTTTGACCTTTCCACTGGAGACGTGATGCTCTTAGCTCCAGAACCAAGATAGATAAGACTATTAGACTTTCCTTGCCCATCCCCGCTGACCCTGCCGAATGTCTGCTAAGCCTGTATTTGTTTTATTTCCAAAAATTGTATTTTTTTTTCCAGAGACCCAATTTTAGCATATAATGCCAACGCTGTTACTGATAATAGTCTGGGCATAGGAAGAACATGGAGAGTTGAAATCTACAAATCATCCTAAAATCGAACATTCAGAAACCTCTTCTGTTCAGCCCTTTCAATGTGAGCAAAGGAAAGGAGAATGAAGATGAGATATTCACTTACGTGAATACAGGTGGCTTGGGGCACTTGGTGTCAGAAACTCTGAATGCAGCCTCTTCCACTTTCCTAGTGAGCACTGGGAAATGTCTGTAACTCCCTGAGTTCTCCTTTTATCATTTGTCAAATGATGATAGAATACTTTTTTCTCGTGGTGGTTGTATTAGATGAGATACGATTTATGTGACAATTTGTAAATTTTTGGGCAGACTCCATGTGGTACTCACTGCTTTGTGTCATCTGATAGAGAGGAGGAAGAAGGAAGCATAGACAACTAGTAGCCTGAGTAAATACTGGTTATTTTACTTCCAAATTGCCAAGACTAGGCTGTAAACCAGCAGTCTCCCTGTTTAACCTCAGTCCGCTACAGTGGCCTCAAGGCCCCCAAATTGCAGTTGGTAAGACAGCAAACAATATATGGCAGAATCCATATGGGAATCCTTCTTGCTTAACCTTTTTCATTCATGGTGGTCAATTGAGGTTATTAACCTAACTGGCCTGCAAGGATAAATGAATGAGTTTTTTTTTTTTTAATCCTTTCTGGGTATCCTAAATAACTAGTTTCAATTGTTACAAGCTGTGGGAGCTGGTAATTTTTGTTTCTCCCCAGTACTGGACTCTTATGATGGCCCACTGGGAAACCACATGTGGAACTCAAGGGAGAAATGGAACAGGACGGTTTCCCTTCACCTGAGGCACTCAGGGCTTTGGCAGTAGCTCTCCTCCCAGTTTCTGTTCCGTCTAGCTCTCCCTGGAACTTAGATAAAGAAAAGCGCTCTATCTTTCTTCCTCCTTGCCTTGTTCTAATGTAGCAGGAGTAACTCTTTCCTAGTAGTGTTGCTCTTTTTTTTTTTTTGCGGGGGGGGGGGGGCATTTTTTAAATCAAAGAGTGAGATTTTTCTTTTACCTTTTTTCTCATTGCGCTGTCGGCTGTTTTTTGCTGAAACCAGTATCGAAGAGTCATCTTCCCTTAGAGTGTGCGCCTATGGTATATTGCATATGGCACGTCTCCCTGTAGAGTCCACACTGTCACCGCAAACAGTGCCCTCATCTCTCCTAGGCCTTGTTCTTGGCCCAGCTCTGAGCACATCCTCTGCAATAGTGGAACCCTTGATCAATTCTGAAAGCAATTTATTAACATCTAGCCATGAGAAAGAAGTGAATTGGTGGTCAGGGTAAAAATTGTAGGCGTGGTTTAAAAATTCATTCTAGTACATAATGAAAGATTTCATCAGGAGTCAAGACTGGAGATCTAGTGCTGGCTTTGTAACTGAGTAAATGTGGTAATGTAACTTGGTTTCTATGTCCTTCAGATTCTTACTTACAAAATCTTTTATAAGGAAGAATTAACATGAAGACCTCCCACAGCATTGTGATTCTGTGTCTTTAAGTCCCGTACCATGGTCCATAGTTTAGTTATCTGATGAGGGATTATAATATTTGCATCTTATGTTACCTAAAGAATACTATGTTACTCAGGACTGCTCATTGACATGCTCCATATCCAAAGCACATAGTTTTTCAAGACTCTGACTATTCTCCCCCATCTGTGAAGGAGAGGGCCTGCTTCCTCATAAAAGCAACTGGAAAAACTGAGGTAAAGACATGTTTTTTTTTGGGAAGGAGTGTTGCTCTGTTGCCCAGGCTGGAGTGCAGTGCTGTGACCTCAGCTTACTGCAGCCTCTGCCTCCCACATTCAAGCAATTCTCTCTCTGCCTTAGCCTCCCAAATAACTGGGATTACAGGCAACCACCACCATGCCTGGCTAATTTTTATACTTTTAGTAGAAATGGGGTTTCACCATGTTGGCCATGACCTCAGATGATCTGCCCGCCTTGACCTCCCAAAATGCTGGGGTCACGGGTGTGAGCCACTGTGCCTGGTGAAGACGGGTCTTTTTATCATGTCTTTTATCTGATCTTTGGAAAGGAGACTCTGTATAATGAAAAAAATATCTTCTAAGCTGAGTTCAAGAATAGATGTTGCATTTGGACTCACTTCTTTTGAAAGCTTTAAAGATGGGATCATCAGATCAGAATGTATTTAGGTATTCCCTGAAGACAGAACTGTATTTGCCCTTCTAATGTCCGTCTCTCAAACTTAGCAAGTGTTCAGTTGCTTCTCTTCTCTGCTGGTAGTTTTTCTGCATTTTCGCTGAAAAGAATAGACAAAGTATCTAGGGGCTTTTGAAAGCCAAGAAAACTGTGGTTGGACGTTAGATGTGTTCCCTTAGAAAGATTTACATGGAAACCTGTTTTCCAGAAAGATGAAGAAACAGTGAGCCAGACTGTCCTTATTCTTGTTTTAAAATAAATGTATTTGTAGACCTATAATTGGCTTCATGACGCCATTTAAGGCATGAAGCTTTGCGTTGGTATGGAACCAGCTGAATAAAAGTTGTTGATAACCTTGTATACCTTCTAACATAAACACCATTTCTGGCCGGGCGCGGTGGCTCACGCCTGTAATCCCAACACTTTGGGAGGCCGAGGCAGGTGGATCACAAGGTCAACAGATCGAGATAATCCTCGTCAACATGGTGAAACGCCGTCTCTACTAAAAATAAAAAAAATTAGCTGGGCACAGTGGCGCATGCCTGTAATCCCAGCTACTCAGGAGACTGAGGCAGGAGAATTGCCTGAACCCAGGAGGCAGAGGTTGCGGTGAGTCGAGATCACACCATTGCACTCCAGCCTGGGTAACAAGAGCGAAACTCGGTCTCAAAAAAAAAAACAAAAAAAAAAACCATTTCCAGAGTTAATCATTTTTGTATTGGTTTATACCTAACATCATGTGAGCACTTTTTCTTTTACATTTTTTCTGACCTGGATTGCTAGCTCGGCATTGGTATTTTCTGACCGTGGTGTTTTAGGTTATCCATTTACATGCGAAATTGGCCTAAGCCAGAATATTATATTTTATACTTGTCAAAGGATAGCACATATTATTACTGTATCATAACTAGAGCTCACTTTATTTTTTAAAAAACTGCATAAACAAGCGCACCTTTTCAGTGAATGCTTGGATTCGGGAACCAAAAGGTGTTTTTCACTCATCATAGCTTATCCCTCAGTCTTGTCTCCCACTTGAAATAGTTCATTTCTTTCGAGGATATCACAGAGCTTAATGATCCATGAATACATTTTTGTTGACTGTATTGAGGAAGATGAGGGGTACCATGCATTTTTTTCTAAGAGTAAAGTGGTAACTATCAGTATGGTTATATTTTACTTTTTTGGTGCATTTACTGGGTTTCATTAAAACCGATCCTGGATTTTCACAATACAGGAAAGTGGGGTGTTTTTTTTTTTTGTGGGGGATGATGTCTGCATACAGGAGATTGTCATTATAAATGTGATATATCCTGGAAATTTTGAAAAGTTGGAAAGAGTGACTTGATAACCCTTACGTTGAACAATGTCTCTGAATCTATTCATCAAACAGATCACTATCTGACCAGAAATCCCTGTCAGGGGGAAAAAGGTTTCAGTTCTATTCCTAAATTGTATCTGTCTCTACTGATAATATTTCTGTTCCCCTTTGACATTGTTATTTTCCTCATAAACAGTTTAAATGGCTCCATACACCTACAGGCTGTAAAGAGGAGACCCAGCGATGTCACCTCTGCTACTTGACTCCAATCTGTCTTTTCATTAATGGCTTCCACACCTCTCCTTTGTCAGATGTGTACTCTGAGCGGAGGCGTTCTGTGATGGGGAGGGAGAGACTAGATGTAGAAAACTCTGAGTTCAAATCCCAGTGCTTCATTTATTAGCAGTGTGAATGTTGCCAGTCCCATCATGCCTCTGAACCCTAGACTCTTCAACGGTAACATGGGTGTAAATAGATTGACTTTTGTTTTTATCTATGATAACATGTGATATCCTTTAGGGTCGGAAATTTAGATCTATTTCTTGAACTAATTATGTTGGCTAATTTGAATTTGCAACCTCTGCCTCCTGGGTTCTAGTGATTTTCCTTCCTTGGCCTCCCTAGTAGCTGGGACCACAGGCATGTGCCACCATACCTGGCCAATTTTTGTATTTTTAGTAGAGATACGGGTTTCCCCATGCTGGCCAGTATGGTCTCGACCTCCTGAACTCATGATCTGCCCACCTTGGCCTCACAAATGGCTGGGATCATAGGCATGAGCCACTGTGCCCAGTCCACAAGGATACTTTTAATGAAATATTTGGGATATAAATTAAACAATTTTCAATTTAACAGATAAAAAGGGCTATACGCAAATCTTTTCGAGGTTGGTGTCTGTTCTTTAATTTTAATAGGTTGTTCAGTTAAGAGGAGAGAGAACATAAAATTGGATTTTTATTGGATTACTTTTATGTAATAATCTTTGGTCTTACTCTGTATAAATATCTAGGAGGATATAAAATCCAGTGTTCATAGACATTGCTCGCCGTCTGTTTCCAAAGTGAAAAATGAGCATTCATATTGTACCTTTGTTTTCCTTTGTGTGCTAAGTCCAAACTCAGGGAAGGAGGTCACTATTTGTTCTCTTTACAGCAAACTGGGTCCTAACATTGCATATTCCATCATCTGTTGTCTTTGTATAGTTTTGTGGTAACTGTCTCCTCTTACTTGGCCTCTTCACACACTTATTATGATAGATTTTCTTGGTTTTTCAACATTGAGAACTTATCCATTAGAAATGTTTGATTGGCTTCTTCAGAAACAAGAAGTTGTTTTACTTTTTTTAGTATTTTTCCCCCTTAGACCTGATGTAATGTAAGCGGGAGAGAAAGTATTGAGAGCCGCTTGGAAAACTGAAGAGAGTCACAGCAAACTCACAGCGTTATATAGGAATCAGGAGGAATAAAGATGTAAAGGTAGCATGGATGAACTATTAGCACTTTCATACATACCATCTCATTTGAGGTTTACCAATAATGTGAGGGATGGTGAAGATGATTGATACGGTTTGGCTTTGTCCCCACCCAAATCTCATCTTGAACTGTAGCTCCCATAATTCCCACATGTTGTGGGAAGGACCAGTGGCAAATAATTGATTCACGGGGGCCGTTTCCTCTGTACTGTTCTCCTGGTAGTAAATATGTCTCATGAGATCTGATGGTTTTGTAAGGGGGTTCCCCTTTCCCTTGCTTCTCATTCTTTCTTTGCCTGCGGCCATGTAGGGCATCCTTTGCTCTTTCGTCATCTTCTGCCATGATTGTGAGGCGTCCCCAGCCATGTGGAACTGTGAGCCCATTAAACTTCTTTCCTTTGTAAATTACCCAGTTGTGGGTATGTCTTACTAGCAGTGTGAGAATGGACTAATTACAATGACTGTGACAATGACTATTACCATTGGACAGATAAAGAATTGCTCAGAGTAGCAGGTCACCTGGGCCCAAATAATAAGCAGCTTAGAGTGTTCCTGGATTACTCTGTTATATGTGGCTCTAAAAGGTTTTCTTATGTGTGCAGTCATATGGGTGTTAGTAAAACCAATACAAGTGTGGTCAATGGAATGATTATTTCTCATGCCTTCTATGATTTCTTGTGTGATTGGAACATAATGTTTCAGGATCAGGTTTATTACACCTTCCTTCTGTGAAATGTTTCCCAAATGGCAGTGACTTTACGGCAGAAATTGGCTCAGGAGAAGTTTTTTCTCATCTTCTGGAAGGTCCTACTAATGTCATAACTTAAAGGACAAGGATATATGAAAGTGATTCTATAATATTACCTCTAACCATTCTTCATTTCTTTTTTGTTTATTTTTGTTTTTGAGATGGAGTCTCGCTCTTGTCACCCAGACTAGAGTGCAATAGCGCAATCTCGGCTCACTGTAACCTCCGCCTCCCAGGTTCAAGTGATTCTCCTGCCTCAGCCTCCCAAGTAGCTGGGATTACAGACGTGTACCACCACGCCTGGCTAAGTTTTGTATTTTTAGTGGAGATGGCCTTCCACCACGTTGGCCAGGCTGATCTTGAACTCCTGACCTCAGATGATCCACCTTCCTTGGCCTCCCAAAATGCTGGGATTACAGGCATGAGCCACCATGCCCGGCTACCATTAAATTCTGAATGCATGCCACATATGCTTCTATTTGCTTACCTGCATTAACTTTTTCACTCTGCATAATACCCTTGTGAGGAAGGCATCCCTTTTATTTAAGTTTAAAAATGAAGAGGTAAAGGCAGAAGAAGATTCATAACTTGTCAAGTTCCCAAAGCTAGTGTGGGTTCAAATCCAGGCCCTCTGGCTCCACAGCCACTCTACAGTGCAGCTTTGCAGCCACGCTACAGTGGTACCAGTTACAGTCAGTACCTAACCACTTACTAACCAGTACTAATCAGTTATAGTTAGTAACCGGTTACCAGTACTAACCAGTTACAGTCCTTAATTAGATTAGAAAATACATTTATCTTGGCATGTAATAAAAACCTATAGTAAGTAATCAGTTACCAGTACTATCCAGTTACAGTCAGTAACTAACCAGTTACTAACCAGTACTAACCAGTTACTAACCAGTACTAACCAGTTACCGTTAGTAACAGGTAGCTCCCTAAGAACCTTGACCTTGGCTTTTGGTTGACTGACTTCCAAGCCTCTCATATTTTCTCATTAATTATAAGTAGTCCACAGTTTTCAGAACTGTAGTAAAATATAACACCAGGCATAGCAAGAGAGTAGATTTTAGTTACTTGGAACAGTTAGGAACAGCTCTCTGTGTACCTTTCCAGGAATTTAATGTTTTTGCTGGGCATAGTGACCCTAACTGTTTGCAGAAAGTGAGAGATTTTGTGTCTATATACATAGGTGTCCCTATGTCATCTTTGTCTTTAGCTTGGAGCACTCAGGATGGAAAAACAAATCTTGGGAAAGATGAAGAGTAGAACTAAAGGAAACACTACATAAGTCACAAAGGACTAGAGTTTCATGGCTATAATTTATAATGTCCACTGTCCTTGTGAAAATTACATGGGATAGTTTGTCTTTTTCTATTTGGGAATTTTTTTTTTTATATTTAAAAGTATCTTGTGTTTAGCGTTCTTTTAAGTGTAATGACTGGAGGGCTGAGATATACAAACTAGATGATTTTCATTCTGGTCTTTTTCTTTTTGTATTTGGGATAATTTAAATGCTTCTTTCTTCACTCACATGCTTATTCTACAGAAATTTACTGAACACCTAGTATATACCAGACTCTCTGCTAGACCCTGAGGATAAAAGATAGGTAAGATGCTGAATCTGTCCTCCAGGCATTTGGATTCTGGTGGTAGAAACGGACTGGTACCCAGTTGGTCCCTGCAGTTTGAGAAGTGCTGCACTACCAGAATCACAGAAGTTCTGTAAGGCCGCAGAGGAGGGAAGGAGTAATTGCTCCGGTGATTATGAACAGAAATTGGGCCAAAAGGGCTGGAAGGGCCCAGGAGACAAGGTGCTCAAATGCCTAGAATATGAAAAGGCCAGGATAAGCGTCTTGTCTCACAGCTAGGAACACTGATCACTGTAGCCAGCTTGGCTTACCTGAGAAGGAAGTGCCACCACTGAGAGTTTCCCCCGTCCATCTTCGTTTATTACCACGTGAAATTAGAGGATGACAGCAGTGGTGGCTGCTGCTGCTCTGTTTTCTTCTTCCTTTTCCTGGTTAACTTGATAGATTTGTGTTCGACATAGGCATTTTCCGCATGAGGTTTTATTTTTTCAACTTTTATTTTATTTGTATTTTTTTTCTTTTTTTTTTTTTTTTTGAGCTGGAGTCTTGCTGTGTTGCTCAGGATGGAGTGCAGTGGTGCAATCTCGGCTCACGGCAACCTCTGCCTCCCAGTTGAAGTGATTCTCCTGCCTCAGCCTTCTGAGTAGCTGTGATTGCAGGTGCACGCCACCGTGCCTGGCTAATTTTTGTATTTTTCATAGAGATGGGGTTTCACCATACTGGCCAGGCTGGTCTTGAACTCCGCATGTCAGGTGATTCGCCTGCCTTGGCCTCCCAAAGTGCTGGGATTACAGGTGTGAACCACTGCACCTGGCCTCAAAAATCTTTATTTTAAATATGGGTGTACATGTGCATGTTTGTTGCATGGTAATATTGCATAATGCTGAGGTTTGTGGTACAGATCTCATCACCCAGGTAGTGAGCAGGTACTCCTGCTCGGTAGGTAGTCTGACGTCCCCCATCCATATCAGGCTTTAACTACACTGAAAGAATGGGGAAAAAACTGAGCTGCCTACTATGACCCAATGGAATGGAAGGTTTTCTGCCATTTGCTTCTATGTCATTTTCGTATTTACTTTTTTCAGGAAATTCTATTTTCTGCCATTCCACTAGAGTATATATCTTTGATCACTACCTCTGTGCCCAAATCTCTGCTTCTCCTAACTTTTCCATGTGGCGACTTCCTCTGTTTGTTTAAATTTGCTCATTTAGAGTTTTAGGATGGCACGATGCTCATGTCTAAATAACTTACAAGTCCTGGGAAACTCATAAAAATGGTCTGACATGATGTTATATAGTTTGTGCCTATAAGAAACCTTGCAGATGGCTAAGAGAAGAATGAAGATGTTTTGACTTACCTTCTCCTCAATTAGGTTGTAGAGAATTCAGCATACTTGTCCATAATCATTAGGAAAATGAATGATCTTCCTATTGTAGATTACAAGTGCCACAAACTACAAAAGGACTGTAATTGACAAGAATCAACTGGTAGTGTTTTATTTACATTCTCCAAGGCAACCCACAGAAATGTAGTGCTCACCATATTTATTCAAAAAATATGTTTTTAAGTAAATAAAATTTCCTTGACACTGGTTACTATAGTTAAGCAACTTAATTCAAACTGCTGACTTTGTTTAGTAAATGATAGATGAAGCATGCTTTTGTAAGATAAAAGAACATGGTGCCAAAACTTTATATAAGCATGATGCCAAAAATGCGTGCGTGCGTGCGCGCGCACTCACACACACACACACACGCACACACGCCCGAATACGTTGCTCATAGTGTTTTCTAATTCAAGAAAACAGGAAAGTGATTTGGAAGTATTGTGATCAACTGTGTATTTATTCCAGGAAAATTTACATGAGGAGAAAATGCATTAATCTTGGCATATAATAAAAACCTACATTTTGTTATATAATTCATTTTGTGATTTACATTTCTATAGTTTATTCAATAAACCTAATAAACGTTGGCTAATGAGTGAATTTAGTTTCCTGAGTAAAAAATAGTAGATGAATGATCTGTCATTGTACAAAACTGCTGAATTGTGAATACGGTTTTTGTGTATTTTCTTCCCATCCTCCTCATCCCATCCATATGTCCTTCATTCTTACCCCAACCTCCGACAACCCGAGGTTAGAACGTTGAGGGACGAAATTGTCAGAAGTTTTAATATAATTGCATTCAGGATGAGAGTTCTGTTCAACACAAGTACATCGTTGGTTAATTTAGTAATTTCTAGAATTCTGCCCAGACTTGAAAATACTTTCAATACTCACTGCTGAATGTTGCTGTTCTCTGCATGTTTTTCTTCTTGGATTGAACTGGAGAGGATTTTGGTTTTTTAACACATTCCAGTGGGTATAAGTATATTGGCTAGTAAAGGTTCCCTTAATTGACCTGGTTTTAATAAAAAATGATCCAGTACTCCTGCCGCTAATTTTTCTCTTTTTTAAAACCATAGCTTAATAACGTGGTGTTATCTCTCACCCAAGTGAGAAATTCTGCCAATAGTGGTTTACGAAAGCAGCTTTCGGGGTTAGATTGGCAAGCGGCTAGGATTTTAACAAAACTGGATCCTCGTTTTTCTTTTAAACTACACATGGACAGTTTCATCAGTTAAGTTACCAAATTTATATTTTATATTCTATTCACATATCAGGACACATTTAGCCCAAACAAAGTCTTTTCAAATAAAAATTTCTTTTTGGATATTTTCTTCTACTGTGAGGACACATCGCTACCTTTCCCCAGTACATTTTCCGCTGCTCCCAGTACCTTGAGGATAGTGAACATTTAATTGTCAGTGAATGAATCCCTTTGTCATCGTGTCTCTATTAGTAGAGTGGAAATGCGTGCTGGAACAATAGCTGGTGGATGATCTGCATCAGGGAGGCCTGGGCTAGACTTCAAAAGCTGTTTCCCCATCCCGGCAAGGCAAAACATGTTCTTTCTGGGCTGGGAGGTCACAGCTCTGTTGCTGTTTAAGACTGCACCTCCTTTTTTGTCTCTTCCTCTCCAGGAGCTCTGGAGTCCAAGTGTGACTGCCAGGAGGACTCCGGCAAAGCCAGAGCCCAAGCATGTAGCGCTGCCCGTAGCCCGCCACACGCATGGAAAACCCAGAGGAAGTGTGTGAGGATCAGTGGGAAGAAGGGAGCCACCAGGTGAGCAAGCTCCTCAGCCTGGAGGCCAGCGCCACTGGGAAGAATCCCAGGCAGTTCTGTTTATTTGGCAAGTTCGGGCCATGACCTGAGCTTACACCAAATTACGTCAGAGCAAATTACTTTTTACCAGGCCATGTAAATGTCAGGTCCACTCCCTAGAGCTTTTGGGCTGAAGACAGATGATAATATCAAAGGCTGCTCTTTAGTTTCCAAATGCGGTTGGGGGAATTGTCTGTCTTCTTTCAGGCAAGGGTTAATTCCTAACTCCGCCCCTTTCCCCACCCCAGGTGAATTACTTTATTTCATGTTGAGATGAGCGTTACCTAGAGACTTTTTACATAGAACCAATTTACTTGACCATTGAGTTGTGGTTTTGTTATAACTGGATGGGCCTGTGGGTGTGTCTTCGTAAGAGGGGGCCAAGGCTGTGTTTCTTCTTTACAAATATAATTTTCACATTACGGTCTTTGGGTGCATATATTCTGAAGCATTCTCCTAGGTGAATTGAATCCGACTGTGGTTTTTTTTTTTGGCAGGGGGAAGCATTTAAGTAATTAAATTACTGGTTGAAGGCTTGTGCAAAGTTTGGTGCTATATTAGGATTTACTAGGGTTCCATTGTGATTCTAACTTCGGTTAAAATTTCTGCCCTTAGCCTTCCTTTCCATTTATGTTAAGTGTTTTACCATGTGGAGAGAAGGTATTTTAATGGTAGCAAAATATTACTTTAAAATGCTTTTAGCCAGGCAGGTGGCTCACGCCTGTAATTCCAGCACTGTGGAAGGCTGAGGCAGGAGGATTGCTTGAGCCCAGGAGTTCGAGACCACGCTGACCACCATGGTAAAACCCTGTCTCTACAAAAACTGCAGAAATGAGCCAGGCATGGTGGCGTGCACCTGTACTCTCAGCGACTCAGGAGGCTGAGGTGAGAGGATTGCTTGAGCTCAGGGAGGTCGAGGCTGCAGTGAGCCCTGCTGAACACAAAACACAACAGCGCCCGTTCTGCCCCACCTGAAATCCATATCGTGTATCAGAACACGGACTGTCATACCTGAAAGGACTCTTGGTGGGGCTTCTCCACCTCTTTACCACTGGCATTTGGGGGTGTATCATTCAGTATTGAGGGGAGCTGTCCAGTGCATTTTAGAATATATAGTAGCACCCCTGGCCTCTCCCTATTAGATGCCAGGAGTGTAATTCCCCTCCCCAGCTGTGGCAACCAGAAATGTACTGTAGGGGACAAGTTTGCCCCCAGTTGAAAACCATTATTCTAGGGATCGATTCAACAAAGGAAAAGAAGATAAATAGTAAAGATGTCATGTATGGAGCTTTTGTCTTCGTTTTTTTTGTTTGTTTGTTTATTTTGTTATATTACCCTGTGAATTTCCAAAGAAAGGCAGTAAGGTCTGCCACTAGAAATCCCATTTAGCCACCAGTTCTCTCTCCGTTATTGACTGGAGTTTAGTTTGGATTAATAAAACAATTGCAACTCACTCACAACAGGTATTGACTTAACGCTGGCGTCATGCGCTGCAGCTCTCCCAGGTGTTTATGTTAATCACACAGAACTTCCTATGAAGCGGCCATTCTGGTCACCGAGTGTTTTCACAGGGCTGGTTTGTTGGGGGGAAAAGGAAGGGGTGGTTGGAGAAAAAGACTCGGAAAGACTAATGCAAGACTTTAATAACTGAATGCATGAGTTGAATGGAGAAACACGCGCACCCCGCATTGTAATTCAGCAGTTTTATGAATGGGAGGTCAGATACATGATTTAAATACAGGTTTTATTGAATGCACTGTCTCTTACGGTACTGAACAAAGGTCTGGAATCCGGCATTCTTTCCGTATAGGATTGTAATCCATGCTCTGTGCTCTCACTCTCCTTGCAGATTTGCTTCTACCTCGGTCATAGAATGAGCTGCCAGACAGGTAGGACCGTGTCACTGCTGTGACTTCACATGACATGTCCGGTCGTCGTTATTTCAGATTTCCTTTTTTCCCTCTGTATTCTTCTCACATGAACATACACGCTTGCCAGGCGCATTCTGGCTTTTCTTATTTCTCTTTCTGATTTTGCCTCCCTCCTGCCCCTGTTTCCTTCCCTCTTCTCTGGCTGTACAAACCGTCAGGTGGCCTCGCTGGCATCGTCTTACCTCTTTTGAACTCTGATACCCAGGAACTTCCATTTATTATGCCTCGAGCACTCTCTTTCTTTAATACTATATCTCTCTGAGGGATAGTTAATGATCTTTGCAGCAAATGAAGGTGAACTGTAGCCACATGATTGTTAGAATGCAGCCAACTCTATGGAACAGATTGGGCTGAGCTTTGAACAGCTGGGGCTGGCAGAATGAGTCTTGACTTCTCTCGGAAGAGTTCCAGAACTGCCGAATCATCAAACTTGAAGGGGAAAGAGGGACGAGAAAGGTTATACTGATAGTGGTTCCTGCAGGTGCTTTCTGCTTTTGTGATCTGCCTTTTTTGATATTTTCGCTAGTTCGTGGATCTGGCAAAACACGGGCTAGTTGAACCCAAGAGCCGCCGTCACTGCCATGCACTGGACCTGCTTAGTGGCCGTGTTGGTGTTTGATTGTTCATTTGCAGGTACAGAACATGGGATAAGACGGAAGCTTTTGTTGTGAAAGCTCATGGCTCTTTACAGTCAACTAAAACTATGTGTAGTTTTGAGGAGAATTTTGATGTGCATTGTGCATGTAACCCTAATATAAATTTAATAATGGCTCTGTTGGTAATTTTGGACTATAGTGTGGTTTCCTGGTGAATATAATAAATGACAAGTAGGCGATGTCGGGCAGACAGCATAAACTGAAGGACCAGAGAGCTTGATCAATCCTTCAAAAATGTTGTGTTTGCCCATATGAGGAGTTGTATGTATGTGTACACATGCATGAGTGCGTGTGTGTTTAAATGACTTTCTGCCAGTATGTTAAAAATGTTTATATAAACGTTTAGTCAATTTTTCCAAAGAAACCAGAATGTGGCTTCACTGGAACTGCGGCCTGCCATGGTCAGTACCAGCTGTGGCTGAATAACAAGCACTTCATACCTCTCCTGGGTGGGCGGGGCAGGGGCTTTCGCATTCACCCCTAACCCCCACTGTTACCGCAGAGATTGACCTTTGCAGGAGAAGTTCAGGAGAAGAGGCAAGCTTTGGGACTGGGAAGTAATGGGTTTGAATCTCAGCTTCACAGGCAGCTTTATCAACTGGGGAAATTTTTTTTTTTTTTTTTTTTTTTTTTTGAGACGGAGTTTCGCTTTTGTTACCCAGGCTGGAGTGCAATGGCGTGATCTCAGCTCACCGCAACCTCGGCCTCCTGGGTTCAGGCAATTCTCCTGCTTCAGCCTCCTGAGTAGCTGGGTTTACAGGCACGCGCCACCATGCCCAGATAATTTTTTGTATTTTTAGTAGAGATGGGGTTTCACCATGTTGACCAGGATGATCTCAATATCTTGACCTCGTGATACACCCGCCTTGGCCTCCCAAAGTGCTGGGATTACAGGCTTGAGCCACCGCGCCCGGCCCTCAATTGGGGAAATGATATAACATCCTGAGCCTCAGTTTCCTCCTGAGTAGAATAAAAATATACTTTATACCTCTAGCGGTTGCTGGAAGGAATATTAAGTACAGTAGCTTATTTAAAATTTCTAAATCAGCTATGTACATGCACAATAGGATTGCTGTACACAGTTGCTGTTACTGCAGTTTTCAGTTGCTGTGCATCATAGGTGCGTTGATCCCAATCCTTAAGTGTACCGTTGACCGTGTTGTAAAATTTGATCAACACTTCGGTTACTCAGAGCAAAGGAGGAAACTTGTGCCTGGGCTTCCCGTATTTCTGGTTTCGTTCTACAATATAAAATATATAGTGTTTCTGTGGAAGAAATCCAGCAGAAGCTGATTTCTTAAGAGAGAAATCACACAATCTTAAGAGAGAAAAATAATTTAGTTCATGTGGCGTAGGTGCTTAGTTTCGTTCTGATGGGGTCAAGGCTTTGTAGTTTTGCATGTACACTCCTGAACTTTGTGCCCTACACCCGATCCCAGCCATTTTCGAAGTCAGGCTGACGGTAATCCTGTAGACTGAACGTGTGCTCAATCCTCATGGAAGGAAAAGTAGAAAAATGAAAGCATTACAGAAATTAATATATTTTCTTAGCAGTGGGCATTAAGTGTAGCTCTTGTTAGCTTGTAATGGTGCAGTGAAGGTTTGTCAGCATTTTGTGCACACAGATTTTTTTTTTTCTTTTGAGACAGAGTCTTGCTCTGTCACCCAGGCTGGAGAGCAGTGGCATGATCTCAGCTCACTGCAACCTTTGCCTCCTGGGTTCAAGCAATTCTGCTGCCTCAGCCTCCTGAGTAGCTGGGATTACAGATGCCAGCCACTGTACCAGGCTAATTTTTTTGTGCTTTTAGTAGAGACAGCGTTCGTTTTAAGGACTTTTTCCCTACATTATGGCATTCAGTTGGCATCATTTCTTTTTCTAATGTCTGACCTTGGACATCTATTAGAAAGTTTCAGTATGTCTTTGGATGCCACACCAGCTGGGGACAGGGACTACCTGGTTATTGTAGTCATGGTTTAGAAATACAGGTTTTTCCCTCCTATTTTTATGCTTCCTGCATTACGTGGGTTTCTTTTAGATGTGGATAGTTCACTTAGATGCATACTCTTCTCTGAAAATGGTAAAGGATAGCAGTGTAGTAGGTTCTTCTACTTCTGAAAGTGACTGGGAAACTTGCATCTTTCAATAAAATGCTTTTTAGAAGAAAGCAAGGTGGGTAGAAAATGTTAAGGCAGCTCGGGGACCAGTGGGAAAACATCGATGTTAAAGGTAGAAAGTGACTTGTGATGAGTTCGGTTATGGAGTTCAGAAATCCAGCCACGTTTGCAGGGATCCAGTTAAGTTTGCACATGTGACCTTCAGCCCACTCTGAGTGAGTGACCCTCAACGGGAGTAGAAGGTCCTGGAAGGGAAGATGTGAGAAGATAAAATATTGCTTTTAGAGCCTTAGGTTTTTGTTTGTTTTTTGACATTTTTATAAGTGGAGGAATAGGTGTACCTCTGGAACCTAAAATGGGGCTGAAATCCAGGTCTGGTTCCGGGTGCTAGCTCAGGGTCCCTTCCCATTCCTTCCTACTTCCCACTTGAGTGAAGGAGGTGAATAATAAAAGAGAAGTGTGACCTTTGTTAACCTCTTGTCCTAATCACCAAAAGTACTGTGACATGTTTAAGTCTAAGACAATATTTAGGTGGATCCCTTGAAACCGTCATTATTTCAAGGGTTTAAAAAAAAGACAGTTTCACGTAGTTCAAAGGAAAGCAACAGTTACATTTTTTGCTAAAACTTCTCTGGGTCCACCAACAAGATATATGAAGTGGTTTAAAAAAACACACAAGGCTGGGCAGAGTGGCTTGCGCCTATAATCCCAGCACTTTAGGAGGTAGAGGTGGGCAGATCACCTGACGTCAGGAGTTTGAGACCAGCCTGGTCAACGTGGGGATACCCCGTTTCTACTGAAAATACAAAAATTAGCAGGGTGTCATGGCATGTGCCCTGCATGGCATAATCCCAGCTACTTGGGAGTCTGAGACAGGAGAATCACTTGAACCCGGGAAGTGGAGTTTGTAGTGAGCCAAGATGGTACCACTGCACTCCAGCCTGAGCAACAGAGCAAGACTCTGTCTCAAAAATAATAATAATAATAATAATAATATAAAACCACCCAAGTTTGGGCATCTGATTGGTGGATTTTTTTCCTTTTGTAAATGCTTTTCTAACATACACAGTTATTTTCTGCTTTGGGTTTTCTTATAATCCGGCTTTCTTACTTTTTCTAAAATTGCAGTTACTACCTCAAATTTTGTAACAGAGGAGTAGAGGCAACAGAAAGGAGAGCCAAGTGTGGGGTGACTGAAGACCATGGAGTCTTTTCAGATCATTCACCTGGGAGCTCGCCTGGCAGTTGTGGGGTTCCAAAGATCCAAAATCAGGTGTTTTAACTTAACTGACTTGAATATTTACTTTGAAAATAAATGAATATAAAAAAGACAAAAAGTTATGCACATGGGCATGATTTATTGAAACCTGTTCTTAGGGTAGATTGAACCTTGTTGAAACTTGTGAAATTTGCTCAAATAGTCACTTTTCCTCTTTTGTTTTTTCCCTAGGTCAGAATGATTTCATGAATATTGTGATAGTTTGAGCAAAGAGCAAATTTGCTTAGTCAAGAATCATTAAAAGCCTCTAAGAAAGCCAAGAGGTGGTGAAATCAGTGATCCCCTGATGGCCATGGGTGTGTGTGTGTGTGTGTGCACGCGCGCACATGCACGTGATGCATCTGGGGTTGGCTCAGAGTGAAAGGGACAGATGCTTCCTTCGCCTGCTTGTTTCCTGGGTTTCAAAGCCCCTAGTTCATTGTTTTATTTTAAGGTCCAATGCCTTCTTCATCCGTCAGTGAGGGTGTGGAGAGCCTGCAGGCGTGTGCCTACCTCTGTAACTTGCTATTCCTTGCGTAATATCAAGTGGAAGTGCAAAGCACCACAAACTGCTCTGAGCAGAGCCCACTTCCCTTCACCCACGGAGAGCGTGAAACAGTTACACCAACATCAATCAAGGAAAACCCACAAGCTGGGCTCACACGGTTGAAGCAGGTGCGTGAGCGAGCCTTCTGTGACAGGCACACGTGATTGAGGTGTACCTCGGCGTCTTGCCCACAGATGTCAGTTACGATGACTGCGTGGCGCTGTGCCTGCTCCCCGCAGAGCCGAGCCTGTCATGCTTGTGGGACGCAGCGGGTGCAGCTCTTGGCAGCTCAGTGGGGTGAGCAGGTCAGATAGCTCTGAAGTAGGCTTCTTTGCTGTTAACTCACTTGTTTAATGCGAGGAGAAGAATCTGGGAGAAGTAGTGTTTTATTTTCTTTCTGTGGTGCTTTGCAGTGCGAACATTCCTTGGATTACTCCTTTAAAATAGTGAACAAGAGACTGGGGATGATGGCTTAGGTTTATAATACCTGCTCTTTGAGAGGCTGAGGCAGGAGGATCATTTGAGCACAGGAGTTCAAGTTCAGCCTGGCTAACATGGGGAGACACCACCTCTAAAAGAATTTCTTTTTCCTTTGTTTTTTGAGACAGAGTTTTGCTTTTGTTGCCCAGGCAGCAGTGCAATGGCACTGTCTCTGTTTGCTACAACCTCTGCCTTCCAGGGTTCAAGTGATCTCCTGCCTCAGCCTCCCGAGTAGGTGGGATTACAGGAATGTGTCACCATGCCTGGCTAATTTTCTATTTTTAGTAGAGACGGGCTTTCTCCATGTTGGTCAGGCTGGTGTTGAACTCCTGTCCTCAGGTGATCCGTCCACCTCAGCCTCCAAAGTGCTAGGATTACGGGCATGAGCCATCGTGCCTGGCTGGATTTTTTTTTTTTTTGATTCACTGGGCGTGGTGGTGTCCACCTCTACTCCCAGCTACTTGGAGGTGGAGGTGGAAGGATCACTTAAGCCTGGGGGGTTGAAGCTGCAGAGAGCTGTGGTTGTGCCAGCGCACTCCAACCTGGGCAGCAGACTGAGACCCTGTCTAAATAATAAAGAAGATAAAATAGAACACAAGAAAACATTAGTGTTAATTGATTTGCTAAGCCTAAGGGGGAAAAGTAAGGTCTTGAATCTCTGTATGCATGTGTGCATATGTGTGTATGCATGCGTGCATATGTGTGTGTGTATGTGTGCATGTGTGTGTGCATGTATGTGTGCATGTGTGCATATGTATGTGTGGATGTCTGTATGTATTGTGCATGTGTGTGTATATGTATGTGCATGTCTGTATGTATGTGTATATGTGCATGTGTGCATGTCTGTATGTGTGCATGTGTGTGCATGTCTGTATGTGTGTGTGCATGTGTGTGCATGTGCATGTCTGTATGTATGTGTGCATGTGTGTGCATGTGCATGTCTGTATGTATGTATGTGTGCCTGTGTGTATGCATATATAAATATATGCATATCGATATATGCATATGTAGAATAGATGTATGTGTACACACATATATGTAAATGCAAATATGTATGTGCATACGTTCACACAGATAACAATTTAAAGTAAAACTCAAATGGGCCATGAGATACTGAATGTATCTAGGACCTTTAAAAATATCTGCTAATAAGGTAAAGGGGCTAGTAAAAAAAAATGCATATTTCATCCTGAGTTGAACCACCCTTATATATATTTAGCTTTAGAAAATTTTCACAAAATTTTTGATCAATCTTAATTTAAAACCTAATAGACAGTTAATGCTAATACTTCAATACACTGTGTTTTGTAAAAAGTGGCCAGTCTCTCAAGGCTACTCGTACCTGCTGTTGGTGATAGGTGTGTACTTGGAGCTGTCACTTCACAATCTTACGCATATTATTTATATTTAAATATGTGAAACAATCACCCTTGCTTTAGGCATTGTAAATGAAGACAGTTTTAAACTGTTAAACGGACTCAGTTGGAGAATAATTACAAAAACCGATATTACTGTGGGTAAAGGAAAAAACGTCCTATTTTGGGGAAAATTTTTTATATACTCTCTAAGGGTTATTTCACAATATGTCAAATCAAAAGCCACAAAATACGCTCACTCGGTTTCAGCAGGGCAGCTTCCAGGCATGTTTTTTTTTTTTTTTTGAGACGGAGTTTCGCTCTTGTTACCCAGGCTGGAGTGCAATGGCGCCATCTCGGCTCACCGCAACCTCCGCCTCCTGGTTTCAGGCAATTCTCCTGCCTCAGCCTCCTGAGTAGCTGGGATTACAGGCACATGCCACCATGCCCAGCTAATTTTTTGTATCTTTAGTAGAGACGGGGTTTCACCATGATGACCAGGATGGTCTCGATCTCTTGACCTTGTGATCCACCCGCCTCAGCTTCCCAAAGTGCTGGAATTACAGGCTTGAGCCACCGCGCCCAGCCCCCAGGCACGTTTTTTTCTCAGAGTGTGATCAAATGTGTAAAAAATTTAGTTACAAGAATGCTTGGTCACAAATGCATTTATTTCCCATATATTTTGCTAGAAATGTCTAAACAATATTACAGTGGTCAAATAAATTATAGTAGAAATATGCAATAAACTACCAAGTGAGGCATTAAGGAGTGGTGTAGATTTCTCTAAGACCCTATTTTTTTTTAAACTAACAAATTCATGTTCCAGGCATTCATGGATGTGCACATGTATTGGAAATAGTTTGTGAGATTTATATAAACCTAAAAGTTGTTACGGCTGTGTGATTACAGAATAATTAAATGACTTTATTTCACCTATTGTTAATAATTTTCTAATATTCATCTGTATTACCTGAATATTAAATACAGATAATGGCAAACATAGAAATACCATTTTGGGAGTATACACGTAAGTTACTTAGAGATATTTGTGAAGACAAGGAAGGGAAAGAGGTTTCTTTCTTTTGTTGTCTTTCTTTTTCTTTTTTAGACGCTGGCTTAGCAGAAAGTGTTAAAGATCAGTGATTGATTAATTAGTTCAGCAAATATTTGTGTGCCTCCTTGTGCCAGGCACTGGACAAGGTTCTGGTCACGTTGCTATGTACTTTTCACATGAAGAATTGCTGAATCTGTTCTGTTTGATATTCTGCATCAGTGGGCTTTATCATAGAGAGGCAGTAATATGAATATGAAAGTACTCTAACATGGGCTTGTAAAAAGTATGATGTTAGGGCTGGGCATGGTGGCTCATGCCTGTAATCCCAGCACTTTGGGAGGCTAAGGTGAGTGGATATCCTGAGGTCAGGAGTTCAAGACCAGCCTGACCAATATGGTGAAATCCTGTCCCTAACAAAAATACAGAAATTAGTTAGACATGGTGGTAGACACCTGTAATCTCAGCTACTTGAGAGGCTGAGGCAGAAGAATCGCTTGAACCCAGGAGGCAGAGGTTGCAGTGAGCCGAGTTCATGCCATTGCATTCTAGCCTAGGTGACAAGAGTGAAACTCCATCTGAAAAAAACAAATATGTCAGACTGACATTTTGCTTCATATTTTTACATATGTATTTTATCTACTTTATGCTGCTTCACATATTCAATGTGTGAAGCTTTTTCTATACTGTAGATAGTTGACACCATGAATTGTGTGGAAAGTGAAAGCAGAAACTGTAAAGACTTTCTGTCATTAATGAAAACTTGAAAGGACACTAAAAAGCTTATTTACAAGTGCTTTGAAAAATCTGATTTCTCCGTATTTTATGAGGCCTTGACTTTGAAACTTCACCTTGCTTGAGTGTGCTGTAGGTGTCCTTTGGGGAGTTAGAACAGGATGACTTCAGTGTCCACCCGCTTGGAATGTTGAGAGTCTGAGGATGTAAATAGGTTTCAATTTGGGATGTCCGACCGGAAGAGGGTCAGGGTTCAGGCTAATGTGGAGAGGCTCACTGAAGTGTTCAAATGCTTCTCTGAGGCCCTAAGAGTCTACCCAAAGGATAGTTTTCTCCTGATGTCCAGCCTCTTTCTCATGAAAATGATCTCAGAAGTTTAACCCTTCAAATGACCTCTTCACATGGTTCTCATACTGGTGTGAGTAGGAAAAAAAAAAATTCTGGGCTGGGCCGGTGGCTCAGACCTGTAATCCCAGCACTTTGGGAGGCAGAGGCGGGCGGATCAGGAGGTCAGGAGATCGAGACCATCCTGGCTAACACAGTGAAATCCTGGCTCTACTAAAAGTACAAAAATTAGCTGGATGTGGTGGTGTGCACCTGTTGTCCCAGCTACTCGGGAGGCTGAGGCAGGGGAATCACTTGAACCTGGGAGCAGAGGTTGCAGTGAGCTGAGATCATGCCACTGTACTCCAGCCTGGTGTCAGAGAGAGCTGTCTCAAAAAAAAAAAAAAAAATTCCAGCTGGAACCATCAAGGGTTCCAGAGTGAAGAGAATTCTTAGAGTTTTAAAACTCTGAAATTTTTTTCATGAGTTATAAAAATAGCAAAGATTCTTGAGAGGACGGTTTGCTTTTTGGGTCACTGCCAATGTGCCATAGGTGCTTTTCGTGTGTGTGAGTGTGTGTGTGTGTGAGAGAGTGTGAGTGTGTGTGAGTGTGAGTGAGTGTGTGAGTGTGTGTGTGTGAGTGTGTGTGTGTCTTTCTGTGTCTGTGTCTGTCTGTGTTTGTATCTGTCTCTCTGCCTGTCTTTGGGATGGTTATGGCTTCTTGAACTTGGTTCGTTCTTTCCTATTGGTGAAGGGAAGAAGTTAAGCTTTGGATTCGGCTCTATTTCCATTGTCCATTGAATTGGGAGAGTTAGCCCTTCAGTTACTCTATTGCTCTTTTGCTATGATTTTGTGGGAAAATTGTCATTTTCACTTCCCCCTTCTCTCCATCCTTTCCTCTTGTTAAAACAGACATGGTGCCTTTAACACATTGCCTTGGGATATTTTGAAGTAGAAAGGGAGCAAAAAGAGATTTAGTTCTTCCTGAGACAAGCTCTGAGTAGTAAAATCAATAATTCGAGAAATCACTTGCCCTTTTAAAAAAAAAAAGACTTGTAAATAGAACAAGATTGAGAAAAACACGTCTTTAGGCAGGCTGATCTAATCACACACGGAAGGCAGCCTGCTTTCCTACTTGCTGGATCACTTCCACTATAGATTCTCACGGGGGACAATATCTTCAGTACAGTATTTAGAAACATTTGTTGAATCCTACTGTCTGACTTTGGCAAGTCCCAAGGAAAAAAAGAGTATGTCTTGGACTGCTTGAGCCTTCCCGGGAGGATATTGGAGTTTTCCCAGAGAGGCTGGCTTCACGCTGTGGGAACACTGGTTTGGTAGATAACACCGTTAGAATTTATATTTTCAGAAGGCATGGAGTTGTCTTCAGATTTTTGGAGTGAACACAGCTGATCCTCTGTGTCTTGGGGTCCAAAGAAACTCAAGAGTACAAGCTAGCCTTTCTTTATACTGAGTAGTCATTCTCTCTGCAAGGGACCCTAACTTGTAACCCACTGATCCTGTGTCACAGCAGCAGACGGAGTTTACCAGCACCACCAAGTCTAGTGAGTGCATCAGAAGAGAAAATGTGGGTGCCAGAAATATGAGTAGCTAAAAGATAGGACATGATAGGGTGAAAGGTCTATTGGCTGATGGCGCCTTCTCCCAGGGAATGTGGAAGCGTCAACATTTGGCAAAATCCTAAACTAATTTTTTAAAAATGGAATCATCCCATGGCATTGACTGAGTGATTGAAATTTGCAGTGGGAAATAAAGATGAAATATTTAGAAAGTATGTTACAGCCCCTTTGCGTAAGAGTATATGCTAAAATAAAAGTGTATCCTCACGAGGAATGTAAGTGAAACACATTCTTTCAGTGTAATTTTTTCAGCATGTATCTGGCATTAAGTAGTTCTTTAAAAATCTTATGCAAGGGCCTGTCTCACAGCCCTATTCCGTTCGTGGCTTAAATGTGAAGTAGGTGTATCTGAAGGGTTCTTTTGCTCTATCGTTATAATGTTGAAAAGTTAGTTATTTCACCTATAGCTTTTCATCTCTAGAATGGGGATAACAGAATCAACCTCAGAGTTTTTTTCTTTTAAATTATCTTCTAACTTTTAAGTAGTTTTAGATTAGCAGGAGTGTTGTTGCAGAAACAGAGTGTGCGTCCCTTGCCTGGTTTCTTTTACAGTTACCTTATTACAGATGCTTGTCAAACAAAAATACAACGTTGGGAATTTCCTTTTAAGTAACTCCACAGGTGTGGGCTTTTTTTGGCTGTTTATGTTTCACTAGTTCTTCCCTAATATCTTTTTTCTGTTCCCAGGACATACTGGATCTCACCTTGCATGTCGTAATCATGTCTCTTTAGATTCCTCTGAACTATGAGGGTTTTTCAGCCTTTCCTTGTTTTGAGCTTAACAGTTTTGAGGCCTGCTAGTCAGATATTTTGTAGAACATCCTGCAGCTGGGATTTCTCTGATGTTTTTCTCATGACTGGACTTGTTTATGGCTTTTTTTGTTTGTTTGTTTGTTTTTTGAGATGGAGTTTCGCTCTTGTTACCCAGGCTGGAGTGCAATGGCGCGATCTCGGCTCACCGCAACCTCCGCCTCCTGGGTTCAGGCAATTCTCCTGCCTCAGCCTCCTGAGTAGCTGGGATTACAGGCACAAGCCACCATGCCCAGCTAATTTTTTGTATCTTTTTAATAGAGATGGGGTTTCACCATGTTGACCAGGATGGTCTCGATCTCTTGACCTCATGATCCACCCGCCTTGGCCTCCGAAAGTGCTGGGATTATAGGCGTGAGCCACCGCACCCAGACTGTTTACGAGTTTTTGACAGAAAGACCACAGAGGTGAGGCATCATTCTCCGCCATCATAGCAAGGGCACCTATAATCACCATGACATATCACTGTAGATGTTGACCTTGATCACCTGGCTGAGGTCATGATACCAAGTCTCTTCACTGCAAACTAGTCTTCCTTCCACTTCTTCCCATACTGCACTCTTTGGAATGAAATCACTACGTGCATGCCAGGGGGTTATTTTAAGGTTTCAATGAGATGATGAAGCTTGTGGCATAAAACCCAGTGCTTAAAAAACACTCCTGAATGTCAGTTGCTACTGTAGTTGCTGCCTTTGAACTGGTCCCTTTCTTTTCCTTTTTGAGACTCAGTCTGACTCTGTTGCCAGGCTGGAGTGCTGTGGTGCGGTCAGAGCTCACTGCAGCCTCCGTCTCTTAGGTTCAAGCAATTCTCCTGCCACGGCCTCCAGAGTAGCTGGGATTACAGGTATGCGCCACCATGGCCAGCTAATTTTTGTATTTTTTGTAGAGACTGGGTTTCACCATGTTGGCCAGGACGATCTTGATCTTCTGACCTCGTGATCCACCTGCCTTGGCCTCCCAAAGTGCTAGGATTATGGGTGTGAGCCATCGCGCCCGGCCACAGTGGTCACTTTTAATACGTGAAAGCTAGTACTCTTTAGAGCTGCTTTCTCACAGTTCTCAGCCATTTATTGATGTTGATCAGAGTGTCAAAATAACAAAAAAAGAGTGCTCACACACCTTTCAAATGCGATGCCTGTATACAGAGTCGCTCTACATTGGACAGATAGAAGTTCACTCAAACTTTCCCATGGAGAGACTCTGCTAAATGGGGATTATCAGCCTCTGTTTCATGTAATACAGTCAGTTACTGGTAAAAGAGCTGGTGGGTTCTGGTTGGTCTCTGGCATGAGAGGGAGAAAGAAAGTTTAATTTAGGAGCTGAGCCTGAAAAATTGGGGAGCTTTTTTATTTTTCTCTGGTGATAGCTTTTGGGTAGAATTTTGAGTTCTTACTGGAATAAATTATCTTCAGCACTTCTCAGAAATGAGGAGCTTGTTCTGGGACTGAAATGCTTCAAGCCTGCGCCATTGTTGCCAGAGTGGCCATCTGAGCCTGGGTGGTGGAGCTCGGAGTCCCATGTAACCATGTCTTCTGGAATACCTAAGAACAGCTGGTCGCTTGCACAGATGCCGTGGGCATGAATTTTTTATAGAAGTCTCTCCATGTATCTAGTAAACAGTACGCGGTACTCTAACATTACTAAAAGCCTCCTACGTCTCCCTCCCATAAATTTCTTTGACTCTTCCCCATTTAAAAGTTCAGGATGTAGGGCAAGGTTAATGCACCAGAGGAGGAATGCTAGGGAAGTATTTCTGAGCTGGAGAAAATAAGGTTCTTCTTCTGTGTCTCCTTTCCCATTTGACCTTCTAGCTTCTCTCTAAGATAACACATTTTTTTGGACTTTCTTGGAAAAGCAAAATGTATGCAGATATTCTTTTGCTGTTCCATAGGTACTAAGTGAAGAGCGACTTATTTGTGTTAAAATGGAATACTTTGTCCCTGAGTACTTAATAAAAAAAAATTGCATTTGTATTAAGGGGTGGGTGAGTGATAAAATATTTTTTCGGTCTCCTTTAAGTGGCTAGCAAGGAAACTCTTTCCATATATCTTTATGAATTTCTGTCTCAGTAAGCTTACTAGAGACTAAGCACTCCTTTGCTGTCCTATAGAGAACCAGAAATGTACTTAAAGAGCATGGGTGATGTCACTCGTTCATTTTTTTCTGTTTTGTTTTGCTCTGTCGCCCAGGCTGGAGTGCAGTGGCATGATCTCGGTTCACCGCAACCTCTGCCTCCCGCGTTAATGCGATTCTCCTGCCTCAGCCTTCCAAGTAGCTGGGATTACAGGTGTGCACCACCATGACCAGCTAATTTTTGTATTTTTAATAGAGACAAGGTTTCACCAGGCTAGTCCTGATCTCCTGGCCTCAAGTGATCCACTGGCTTCTGCTGCCCGGAGTGCTGGGATTAAAGGCGTGAGCCACCACACCCAGCCTGCTATTACCATTGTTTTTAATAGCAGAAACAAATTTCCAGCTTAACCTGCCGTATTAACCCTGGGGTCCTAAGAAGTGAGGCCTGTCAGAGATACTTTGCCCCATTGCTCCGTTATATGTTTTGTCAAGCAGATGTTGAGTTCCTCCACCGGTCGCTAGGAACGTAATAAGATGGGATCTGTGTGCCTTAGGAATCAAGTGACAGTCTTTATGTGCTCTGGGGTGTGTTGTGTTCTGTGTGTGTGTGTGTGTGTGTGTGTGTGTGTGTGTGTGTGTGGTGGGGGGTGTGTTTCTTTCAGACCTTCGTGAGACTCCTATGGTCATTGGGGAGGCTCGCAGATATCCTGATGGCCCTCCTTGGGGACACTCCGTACAGTTGTTCTTTCTTGCCTCCTTCAAGTCTAGGCATGACTATGAAGGTGGCTTGCCGTGAAATGTGGCAGAGGTCACATGTGTCCTAGATGAAGCTTTGAGAGTTACCACGTGATTGGCTTCATCCCCTTCACCCTATATTGGTTGAAACACAGGCCAAGAGAGAGCCCACACAGTCTGGTCCTGTGATGAGGGGCTGTGATGGAAAGGCCTCCTGCCCCAGGTTGAACATGTCTGTATGCAAGAAGGAAGCTTCAGTTATTACAAGTCCCAGGGATTTAGGTAGCGGTGGTGTGTTGCTGCAGCTATGCTGTCCTAAATAATGCAGTCAGCATTATGATCTCTTCGGCGGCCCAGGAATTAAGGCTGAAACGTTGGGCTGCGGAGGGGATATTCACGGTTGTGATGGCAGCAGCAGTGGTGGGAAATGTGTATATGTCGCAGTTATTGATGCAAAAAATTGGGCATCATTTTTTAGAGGCGTGACCTGCATTTCAGTGTTGTTGTTAAATATCTGTAGGGAGATTATATCTTTTTTTTTTTTTTTTTGAGACGGAGTTTTGCTCTTGTTACCCAGGCTGGAGTGCAATGGCATAATCTCGGCTCACCGCAACCTCCGCCTCCTGGGTTCAGGCAATTCTCCTGCCTCAGCCTCCCGAGTAGCTGGGATCACAGGCACGCGCCACCATGCCCAGCTAATTTTAGTATATTTAGTAGAGACGGGGTTTCACCATGTTGACCAGGATGGTCTCGATCTCTTGACCTGGTGATCCACCCGCCTCAGCCTCCCAAAGTGCTGGGATTACAGGTGTGAGCCACCGGGAGATTATATCTTTTCTGACACTGTGTGTCTAATTGTCAGTGAATATCTTTATATAATGGAGAATAATTGTAGAAGGAAAAATCCCAGAATATGCATATGTGTGCGCCTGCACACACGCACACACATATACACACACACACACACACACACACACACACACACGGCCTGTAACTTATTCTCCCAAGAATCATATTAGAGATTTTAATGCTGGACTACTGGTTGCATGCCAGGAAGAATTCTTTGAGTAAATATAATGCTTAATTTATATTTAGGGAATTTCCACTGCTAAATCACAGTGCTTGTAAAGTTTAAAATATAAAGAGGGGAGGGTTGGAGAAGGTGGCAAAAAAAAAAAAAAAAAAAAAAGCCCAGCGATGTGGTTGACAATATTCCTTTTAATTCAAAGCCACCTGAAGGTTTCGGCTGAATAATAAAGGCATTCCCATATGGCTTCCGTTCTTTCAGTGTTAGGACCTCTGAAATGCAGCCTACTTTTAGCTTTGGCTTCTGCGTGCCTCTTTGTCAGGCTGAAATGCTTCCCGTCTGCCTGCTCCGGTAGGAAATGGAACCAAAGCTGGCTGCTCTGGGGGAAGAGTTCCCAGGCTTTGCTTTCTATTTGGGCAACGTGGCTTCTGTGGCGGGAGGCCCTTCTCCTCCAGGGCACTCTTTCCGACAGACAGGACCAGCTCTGAGAGGGGCTGCAGGCTTTCGTTAATGCCAGAGCTCACTACAGGCTCTTCCTCCCTCCCTTACAACTCTGTTTAGAATAAACTTTCCCTCAAAGGAAAAACCCAGGATTCGTTTGAGTTTCATTGTTTTCCCTGGAAAGAAGTTTTTGTAACCCTCGGATTCTCTACAAGGGAAAACATCCACTAAGTCCTGAAATCTGACTGCAGAGTTATTTTTGATTATTTGTACTTTCATTACTAAAATTCTGCCAAAAAACTTTTCTCTTCTTTCCTGCCCCTGTGTAAGTTTACTTTCCCCACTGTGTTCATAGGAGTTCATGAACTGCTTAGGAAGTATATGAAAAATGTTTCAGAAACACGGTTGTGTTATATGATGCTTACCTGAATCCAGCTGAAACAAGTGAAAAGACAGCCCCTCTCCCCACCCTTTCTTTTTCTCTTCTTCTCGCTCCTAATTTTCTGTGTTCAGAGTCAATGCAAAGGCTCTTCATTTCTAATGTTAATTTTAAAAAGAGCTGGTGTTTTTTTTTTTGTTTTTGAAGTAAACTTAGGGAATACATATGTGTTTGGAGCTATATATATATAAATATATAAATTTGGAGCTCAAGTTTTTCATTTTATTTTTTAAGCAGGTTGAATTAAACTAGCTGAGGACTGGAAATCCACTATGACCATTGGCTGTGGGTTGTCTGATCACTATTCTGGCTTGAATTTTTGAACTTCTGCAGCAACATTGTTAAGGTGCCATGAGATAACTTTGCTGTTGCTCGAAAAGACGCTCTTGAAGAAGTCAGAAAACAGGAATTCTGCTGCTGCTTTCTGGTGATTGTGTCACCATTTCACTTGTATACCTGTTTGCTCATTTAAAAAATGAGATCCATGGTGTCAGCTTTTCCACTTTACATGTAGTTGCAAAATCATTTCTTCATGCAAGGACAATCAAAATAATATGGATAATGTGGCCTGAATATTTGGTAGAAAAGCCCTACTAAAGTGTAGGCCGATGGAAGCAGAGGAAGAACATTTTATATTGAAGAACAAAGGCATTTCAAAAGAAATGGTGTTACCAGCTCTTTCAGTTAATCGGACAAGCCCTGAGTGTTTGAGACTTGTTCCCATCCCAACAAAGCCAGCATTCTGAGGAGGCCTCTCTGGCAGGGTCCTTGCATCAGCCAGTTTCCTCTCCATTTGAAATGAGAAAGTACATGTTGAGCACAGAGGCACTCTAAAGATGAGCTCATGCCAAAATACGCCCTCATAAGCTTCCCAAGTCGCTTGTGGGATAGTCTCAGAATGAACACGATCTTATCTGGCCTGTAAATTCAATGACACATTTTCTGTCTCTTGCACAATGTGTCCCTAAGTGGTGCTTCACATGAATTTCTAGAAATGCCTTCTATAAACTAGAATAATATGCACATGTGATTTTTTTTCTCGATTTTTTAATTGTTCATGACTAATATACTGACTTTGCATCAAATAGAAAGCAATCTCAACAGTGATCTCACTCAAGAGAAATGTCTCTGTCTTACAATTTTCCTCAATAGAAATTTTTAATGATACTACTTTTTTTAAAGCTCTCCTTTTGGCTCTCTTGGGCAATTTTACAGAGTATCTTGAAAAATCTACTACGTGAGCTGAAGATAGAGGCACTGTATCCTTTTGTCTAGCTCTCTGCACCATTCTACTTTCCAACATATGTAAACTGTTCATTTACTTCCTATTTCTAAGGATGTTTGCAGTGCTATTCTGTAAACATCATGAAATCTCTCATAGTTCTGTTCAGCTTGATACTAAAAATTGAAAGCCAGCAAGCAGTGTTTATACTATATATGCAAATACTTTTCACCAAAGGGCCAGTTGGGATGCTATAATTACGTTCTTTTCTTTTCCAATTTCTTGACCCCTTGTCTTTCTGTGAAAGGGGTCAAATGCAAGGAGGCAAATGAAGATTCTTTATTTAATTTTATCACTGATTGAAACCATACAACATTTAGTTGGCTTCAAACTTGACCTATAACCTACTTGTACAATTTGTTAACCCTCCAGTTTTTGATCTTTGTTTTTTCTTGCTGGGAGAAAAAAATCCAAGTCTTTAAAAAAGGAATTCTCTGTCTAGATTCAATGTTGTCTTCTGTCATTAAACTTTTAGGATTGCCTTTAATCTTGGTGTTCTTAAATTTCATAATGATGTTTGGGTCTTATTAATCCTGAATGGTACATAGAGTTATCTGGAAACTGTGCCACCCTTTGTCCCTGAGACATTTCCTTGTGTTGCTTTGAAGTGTTTTCGCCTGTCTTTCTTAAAGGGACTCCTGTCAGTCAGATGTTGTGTCTCTTGACTTGATCCTCCATGTTTCTTATCTGCCCTACGTATTTTTCATCTTTCTATCCTTGTCCTTATGATCTGGGAGATTTGGGCTCTGACTTTTAATGCTTTCACCAATGTTTTTCAGCAATCAAAATTTTTATTTCTTACCATTTGACCCAGCAGTCTCATTACTAGGTGTATACTCAAAGGAATAGAAATAATCATATTATAAAAGTACATACCTGTGTGTGTTCATTGCAGCACTCTTCACAATAACAAAGACATGGAATCAAGCCAAATTCCCATCCGTGATAGACTGGATAAAGGAAATGTGGACATGTATACAATGGAATACTATGCAGCCATAAAAAGGAATGAGATCATGTCAGGGACATGGATAGAGCTGGAAGCCATTATTGTTCAGCAAACTGATGCTGGAACAGAAAATGAAACACCATATGTTCTCAGTTATAATGAGAGCTGAACACATGGGCCCAGGGAAGGGAACAACACACACTGGGGCCTGTTGGGGTACGGGTGGGGGAGGGACAGCATCAGGAAAAATAGCTAATGCATGCTGGGCTTAATACCTAGGTGATGGGTTGATAGGTGCAGCAAACCACCATGGCACATATTTACTTGTGTAACAAACCTGCACATCCTGCACTTGTATCCCAGATCTTAAAATAATTTCAATTTCGAAGAGCTCATTCTTGATTCCGTTAATTTTTTGGCATGTGTGCTGAAGTACATTAAACACCAGTATAAAACACTAGGATTTTGCCTGGAATTTATCTATTATAAAGATCTATATTACAAATTTAAAATTTCTATGGGTATTTGAAGAGAAATCTAGAATTACCCTCCAGTGTCATAATCCGACCACTTAGGAAAACCATCTCAGTTGTTGATTGGCTATCTGATTTGACTTTTACATTACAAGTAATGAGCACTGACCAGCAGCAAAACACAGCTGCACAGGACGCAGTTGTAGTCCTCAAGGAGTTTATGGTCTAGTCGTAAAAAAAGGCAAAATCGGAAAATAAGAACAAACCATGTCAAATCATGTAGTGTGGAGTCTTCAGCCAAAGAACATATGTTGTTGTTGTTAATTAAGATAGACTTTTTTGTTCAATATCTTTTCCCCATATTTTAATTTTTTTAACTTATTAAGAGATACAGACAGTCGAAATGTTAGATGAAGACTGTTTGCTGTGGATATATATGTCTGTATTCCTTTTGTAGGGCCATTCACCATCTAGCACAAGACCAAAGTTGCCAAAATTTAACTCACAATAAGAAAAAAAAAAAAACACTGAGTAGCTGATTTGGGAAAAGTAGAATGTCATCATTTTAGTTTGGATTATTTAATTCCTATTATGTTGCTTTTTGTCATTCCTTGCCATTGATATAAAAATCATGATATGCAGCCGGACGTGGTGGCTCACGCCTGTAATCCCAGCACTTTGGGAGGCCGAAGTGGGGTCAGGAGATCGAGACCATCCTGGTCACCGTGGTGAAACCCCGGCTCTACTAAAAATACAAAACTTTAGCTGGGCATGGTGGCGCATGCCTATAATCTCACCTACTCAGGAGGCTGAGGCAGGAGAATTGCCTGAACCCAGGAGGAGGAGGTTGGGGTGAGCCGAGATCGCGCCATTGCACTCCAACCTGGGTAACAAGAGCAAAACTTCATCTCAAAAAAAAAAAAAAAATCATGATATGCTTACATGCAAAAGACATTGTTTTCTCCTTCTGCTCTTTTTCCTCTCCCCCTTCTTCTCCAACATCTTCAGTCTTATTCTCTAATACTATAGGTATATAAATATAACAAGTCCAACTTGCGTCTGAATATCTTCTACACATTTTCTGCTCAGTACTGTAACCACATGGGATTGTTTCCTGGAGTGTGGTTTGATGAATATTATATATACTACTGTCTAGAGGTATTGGTTTTATTATTTAACAAATAGATTAATTAAGGCCACCTGTTCTGAGATGGTAAGAAATGTCAAGTGGCTTTTGTTGAGTTAGGACTTGAATTGGAGAGCAGAGAACATTTGCTTATACTGTTAAACTTTTTTCCTGGGTGCTAATTTCTTTGCCTCATTTAAAGGCTATCCTGATGTGGAATGGGAGAACAGTGTGTGTGGACTTTGGATTCTTGATCTGGCGTTGGATCATGCCTTAATTGAATGACTGCTCACAGCGCTACTTCTGTTTTGAAAGCTGGCTACAAAAATATACGAAGTTTAACAACTTCATTCAAAGGGAACAGTAACTGGCCCTAGTTACTATATCTGTTTGCATCCTAAAATTCATCTTCAATTTTGAAATGTGGCTGTCAGTATATTTTGGCTCAAGAAAACTCGAGAAGAAATATTGTACCACTTAGAATTTGGCGTTATATTGGTCAGTTTCTCATCAATGAAAACTTTTATTTCTTGTGTGAACTAGTCCTGAAACTGTACATATTTATTTAGAATAAAGCCGTCTAAGTAGAGTTTCCAGTGTTGGAAACGAGGCTGCAGGTAGAGTAGCAGGACAAGTACTCTACTGTGGTTGAGTATTGGCAGTTGCCTGTTGGGCTATAATATTTATATTTTTATCATATTTAACATGTACACTTTTGAGGTTTTATAAGGCAGTGTCTCGCTCTGTTGCCTAGGCGTGAGTGCAGGTGGCAGGATCTTAGCTCACTGAAACCTCTGCCTCTGGGGCGGAAGGCATCCTCCTGCCTCAGCTTCCCAAGTAGATGGGACTACAGGCATGCACCACCACTCCCAGATACTTTTTGTTTGTTTGTTTGAAGAGGCGGGGTTTTGCCATGTTGCCCAGGATGGTTTTGAACTCCTGGGCTGCAGTGATCCCCCTGCCTCAGCCTTCCAAAGTGTTAGGATTACAGGTGTGAGCCACTGTGCCTAGTCTTAAAATGTACACTTAAGAGAGAAAAATAACTGTCTGATCCAGTAAAATTACCCTAAGCTTTCAGGTAATTAACCTCTGAACACTGCTGACGGCCGAGCCCAAGGTGAAGGTATTTCCTTGAATATAATAGTATTTCCTGTTACAGTTAAGAGTCGTTTGTTGCAGATAGTAAGAGGCATGGAGACAAATTTAATTTTAGTTTTACTTTTTAGAAAAAGAAAAATAGAAGTATTTGTTCGGGTACAGTATAAATGTAGAATATATATCTACACATTCACACACATACATACACATGCATGAAAGATTTCTTTGTTTAAAGCAATCAGAACAACATAGGACTGCAAAACTTTGTGTAAACATGTTCTAGTACTACATGAAAGTTCCTATCTCAGTGTTTATAGAATGATGTTGATAAACTGCCTAATTCCATTTTTTTCTGATTGGTGGTAATAAATGACAGTGATTTATCACTTTTCAGGTGAGCTCAAACAATGATAAGCAACCAAAGTATTTAACAGAAAAGTGGACCTTTCTGTTTTCCCAGAAGCATATGTTCAGATATTAGCAATCGGATATGAAGAAGGGGAAGAGAAATTGTATAAGTGTTGTTCTGAGGGTCCTTACAGTCAGAACTATCAGAAGAGCTCATTTTCATTCCTGGCTGTGTATCCGCTCTGTCAGCAGCATTAGAGTCTTGATCTTTATCAGGCTGACATCTACATTTTCACTCACCTTGGCTGCCATTTAATAATAATAATAATAAGACAAATGATTAAGGCAGAGCTAGGAGAGTTAGCAGGGAACCCACGTATCATCATATATCTATCACATCTCCTGTGACATCTATGATGGGGCATAGTCTTTTAATTTTACCAAGCCAGATTCCTAATTTTGGGTTTCTAATTTTTTCCACTTTGTAATAAGTTTTTGGAATTATGAAAATTATGAAAACTCTGAAGTCTCATTTCTAGAAGTTACTCATTTTGAAATTCTGTTCTAAGAAGTCTTAAGGACATAGTTGCCTCTGATGCCGTGGAGAACAGAGGTCAGAGAGGGGGAAGGCAACATCTCTCTGGGTTTCTCAGGAAAAGAAGATTTTAACAAAGACTTCTATTTATATACCGAAGTTCTATAAGATTTCTAACGGAAAAAGTACCTTTTGAATAAAGTTTGAAGACCAGTGGTCTAAGCCTTCATAACTGCAGAAATGTCTTCCTTTCCCTAGTATCCCAGCTTGGACAGTTGTTTTGCCCCCATCATGTGCAATGCTTTTCCAAAAAGCCTTTCAACATTAATTATGGCTGGAGCTGACTGCTTTCCTCAGGCTGTCATGCTTCTCATATAATTAATGTTTCTCTTGCTGGGCAGGTGGATGATGGGACTGATGAATGGATGCATAGGGATGGGCAGGAAGGAAGGGAAAGAGGGTTTGCATTTATCTCCAGGTGTCTGATTTCTATGTCCAGGCATACATTTTTAAATTATCTGATTATATTCTTATCACCTAGGGTAGAAACCGTATCTTGCCCGCATTTTTTCTGGCTCATATGCAGTTAGAGAAACAGTGAACTGCCTACTGGCTCTTTCACGTATTTTGGGGGCCAGATAGCATTTTAGGTGCTAAGGATACAGCAGCAAGCAAAACAAGTACTTGTTCCCCTGGAGTTTCTTTCTACTTGGAGGAAAAAGTAAACAGAAGTGAATTTTATGGCAGGCCAGTTACTCATCAGTGCTACAGAGAAATACAAAGCAGGAAAGGGGAGGAGGCAGCTATTTTGTATACAGTAATCACTGATACTTGCACAAGGACCTGAAGGAGGTGAGGAAGGGGACCTGGGAGACATCAGGACAAAGACTTTGAAGTAGGTGCTTGTCTAGGACCAGCAAGGAGACCACCTGGGGCAGGGCAGGAAGAGCCAGAAGCTGACTGCTGTGAGGTCTGAACTGTTTTTCCTTTTTCACTCTAAGCTGGGAAGCCATTCCTGAATTTGGAGCAGAGCAAAGACATGATCTGACTTAAAAGAACCACTCTTACTTTAGTGTTACCCATGGACCAGGCATCAGAAACCTTTTTATGTAAAGGTCCCCATAGAAGATACTTTGGGCTTTACGGGCCATGTGATCTGTTTCACAATGTACTCAACTCTACTATTTTAGTGCAGAAGCAGCCATAGACAATATGGAAGGGAAAGGCTATGGCTGTGTTCCAAAAAACTTTTATTTTTCATAAAACAGGTGTCAGGCTGGAGTTGGTTCACTTGCTACAGTTTGTTACCCAGTAAACTAGACCATTTGAAAGTGGTTTTGAATTGTGGCTGTGAGGGGGTAATTATTTTGTCTGTATCACTTGTCAGCCAGAACACACCCCGAACAGGCTACTATCTATCGATCATTTTTATGCATAATGCCCTGTTTACGCAGCTCACCTGTTATCATCTTAAAGCCATAGATGTAATTTAATAAATGGATGCGTTTAAAAGATTTGTCTATTAGAAGGAAATTTTGCCATTCATAGATTCTTCCTATCAAAGTTCTGCATCACTTTGAGGAATGGGATATCCAGGACCAGGGCTGTGCTCCCTGTAGTGATTGCTGTGGGCTCTGCTTCCTCTTTTCTACTTTTTTTCTCTGGGTTAGCCCAGTACAGTCCAAGAGAAATGTAACATGGGTCGTAAGTGCAAACCATATCAAGAAATGCAAAACTTCTAGGAGCCACATAAAAAATGCAAAAAGAAACAAGGGAAATTAATTTTAATAATGTTTTGTTTAAACCAAAATATTATCATTTCAGTAGGTCATCAATATAAAATTACTGAGATATTTTACATTCCTTAACTTGTACGAAGTCTCTGAATTCTGGTGTGTATTTGGCAGTTTAGACGAGTCACATGTCAAGCCCTAACTCCATAGCCACGTGAGGCTTTTGGAAGAGATCTACAGGATTGCAGAAGACTAAGAATTCTGCCTTCCCTGATAAATGGCCTTTGGTAAAAGCAGTAGCAATGCTAAGAACCCAAAAATAATCTTTAAGCTAATTTGTGAAACTAATTTACCTTTTCTTTGAAAGAGATTACAGGTATGGACTACTTTACAAGCATTGAGATACAACCCCGTCCTTACTGCTGTCCTCCAGTTACCAGCAATGATGAACAGCAAAGTATGATTTAAGAAGGACTTGCAATATTCAGTAGATTTTTCTTGTCTTGTCTTCATTTACCCACCCTCCCTCCCTTGCTTTCTTTCATTTATTTTTGAGATGGAGTTTCACTCTGTCACCGAGGCTGGAGTACAACAGTACAATCTTGGCTTACTGTAACCTCCACCTCCTGGTTCCAAGCAATTCTCCTGCCTCAGCATCCCGACAAGCTGAGATTACAAGTGCCAACCATGCCCAGCTAACTTTTTTGTATTTTTAGTAGAGACAGGCTTTCACCGTGTTGGCCATGCTGATCTTGAACTCGTGACCTTAGGTGATGCACCTGCCTTGGCCTCCCGAAGTACTGAGACTACAGGCGTGAGCCACCACGCTCAGCCTAAGTTTCTCATGTGCTTGCTTACAGTGATCCTCCCACCCTCACCCCTAGCCCAAGAACTGACAGTGGAGTCATTTGGCAAGACTTCAGAACTACACAGAGTGTACCTTCTCCCCCTTCAAGGGGAATCTTCTCTGTGCTCCATCAGTTGTTTTCAATGTGAAACAGGACTCATACATGGTGGCCACTGAAGGCCCAACCTGCAAATACAGCTTAGTAATACTCATTGTGCACAATTTAAATAAATATACATTTACTAATCTATGACTGATCCCCCCTTAGGACGGAATTCTCTGGAATTTGCATAATAAAACGTTTATATATAAACTGCAAAACACCTGCATTTTAAATGATGTTTAGTAGAATTTAAATTCTAAGACATTAAATGCTTTATTCTTTGAGAAGGGGTCTTGCTCTGTCACCAGGTTGGAGTGCAGTGGCATGATCGTGGCTCACTGCCACCTAGACTTCCCGGGCTCAAGCAAACCTCCCTCCTCAGCCTCACAGTAGCTGGGACTACAGGCACGTGCCACCATGCCCAAATAGTTTTTTTAAAAATGAAATTTTTTTGTGGAGACAGGGTCTCACCATGTTGCCCAGGCTGATCTGGAACTCCTGGGCTCAAGCAATCCTTCCTCCTCAGCCTCCCAAAGTGCTGGGATTACAGGCATTGGCCTCATGCCCAGTCTCTACAAAAAAATGTTTAAAAAATTAACTAGGCATGATGGCATGTGCTTATAATCCTAGCTATGTGGGAGGCTGAGGCGGGAGGATAGCTTGAGCCTGGGAGGTTGAGGCTACAGTGAGCTGTGATTGTACCGCTGTACTCCAGCCTGGGTGACGAGTGAGATCTTGTCTCAAAAGAAAAAAAAAGAAAAGAAATTAAAGTATAAGACAACATAAAGTTTGTGGCCCTGGGAAACAGCAGGGCCATAAATAAAATGCTACGGAGCCATTTGACTGAAATTTTTGAGAGACTTTGAGCATTACAGCAGGTCTACCCCAAAGGCCTGTAACACCAGGAAAAGCAGCACCTTTCCTCACTTTGCCAGACACTGCTATTTTGGCTTTTTCACCCAGAGGGGTCCTGGGCCATTGTGGGAGTGTCCAGTGGTGTTCACGGGGACCCTGATACAGAAAACTGGCCATAGGGTCTGCTGAAGGTGATGATGGTCAGAGCTGGTAAACTTTGAGTTATCACAGCTTCTCCAGCTACATCCGGTTCCACCATGGGATCAAGTCATGGGTATCTGTGAGGTACGCATGTACTCAGATCTCTCTCCGCCGATTACTTCCAGGCACAGCCAGCCCAATAAAATAGTATCGAGTTATACGTTACCATTTTATAGATCCCTTTCTAAGCCTTTGTAGATCAGGTACCGTCTTCACCATTGAATCTGACCGTAAGCCAAGTAATTTCACTTTCTTTAAGAAGAGAGTTTGGCAGATGTTAAAATAGAAGGGAAAACCTGATTTTCTAGAATTTCTTGAAAGAGAACATTTTTGAGTCCAGTGAAAAGGAAAAAAAAAAAAAGTCTGTGTTATTTATAGTCACATAGTTTAATAGCAAGAAGAAGTAACTCCTCTGGCTAGATGTGACCTCCTCTGGCTAGGGCACTTTAAAAATGCTTTATGTAGAACTTACCTAATTCTCACAGTTGTATGAGAAAGGTATTGTTCTTTTCCTCATTGTGCAGTGAAAAAAAACTAATTCCAAAATGGTTTAGTAACTTGCCCAAGGTTATAGAGCTGGTAACTGGTAAAGCTGAGATTTGAACCCAAACAGCCTGACTCTGGAGATCCTCCTCTTAATCACAACGCTAAGGAAATACCCATGTGCCTGGTGAATGAATACCTGGAAAACATTTCACAGATCAAGTCATATTTAGGACTTTATGGGTTTAAAACATAATACAGTCCCCTAGTGAGTCCTTGTGACATCAGTGGGACATTATTAGCTTAAAATTTAGAGTTTTTAAAATGTAGGTTTAAAAAAATCACATTCACCTAAAATAGAGATCATTTATAGAAAGAAAACAAAAGAGTTCTATTGAACTGCCGAAGAAGTGGGCACTGATTCAATGATATGGCAGATACTTGGTCCCTAGCTAAGAGTTGATAGTTCAGAATTAAATTTTGACCGATGTCTTGCTTTTTAGCTTGTTAGGCCTTTCTCCTACTACCACAGACATGCCCATCTGATAGATGAGAAATTCAGGTGTAGAGAGTCTTGCAAAAATCTGATGAGATCGTCTTTCTTTGTTCCTGTTCTCTTTCTCTGAACCAGCTTCTGACTCACATCTTTGTAGTCCCAGCCTTAATTCTACCTCTAAGCTTTAAGTTCAACTTTTGCAGTTAATCTTAGCAGTGTTGGAGACTTGGTTTTCCCTAAGTAACTCTTGACTTCGGTAAACCGGTGGCTTGCAGATCTTGTCCTACCGTCTGAGTAGGACAGCATGAGTCCTGTCCCATGAAACCCACCCTGCATCTGCTTCCTTGGACATACTTTTTTAAAAAGCAGATTTGCTAGTGGAGTGTGTTATTCAGAATGCCTTTTTCTTGGAGATTTCTCTGGAGGTTTATATGGGCTAATGGCTCCCACCCACTTGACATTTTGCCCATTACATTATATGTTTCTTCCGAGGAACAAAAATATAACTCTCTTCCTCTGACAGCATGGGAGACATTCTCTTGCTCTTGCTCTCCAGGAAAAATCTCATAATCTACGAGGACAAACCCTTGCTGAAAAATTAGACCAAATGGCATTTGTAAACTCCAAGGAAAGCATTTTTCTTCTGTGAAGTATTCCCTAGCTGGAAGTGTTAGAAACTTTACATATCCTGATACCAGCTAGGCTCATGGAAAAAATGAAAAGTTATAAACAGCTGGATACACTGTCAAAACTGAGCGCTGTCAACTTAATTTTTTCCCAAGCCCTGTGTACCAAAAACCTCAAAACCGTCTTTACTCACACTGTTAAGATGGTTGAGACAAATGGATGAATAGAGTTTATTTGCTAAAAGAAAAACTGGATGGCTACCTAGCTTCCTCACTCCTTTGGGCTCTATTGGTAAGTTTGAATGAAGGAAATAGTGTTGGAAAATATATGCTGGGATGATGTGCCTTAACCTCTTTCTCACGCCGTGTTACATAGCGAAGTCACTGCGCAGTTCGTCTGCATGCCTGACACGACTGGTATTTGTTTTATTTTATTTTTGACGCACGATCTAAACCCATCACACAATGAAATGTCTCATCTTGAGAAGTAAATGTGGTCTGCCTCTCGGGGTTCCCAGGGAACCACAAGGAAACTAAAGACCCGCCGCTTACTTGTTTTCAGCGGCAGATAAAATAAAAACGTTAGCTCTTTTTTGGGTAATTCATGCTGCACCGATGTGACTTCCTGTATCGGGTTCTTTTATTTCTCCATGGGCACTCCATTGCCTAATTTATTTCCAGGAACTTCCCATGCCTGGTGTATGTCGAGGAACTACAAGTGAAGAAACAAGTATAGCCAAGTACTTATTTCACATCCTTGTAGATTCTTAGTAAACACAGTTACATAAAGAAAATGCTGAAACAAAAACAGACTGGAGTGAATGAGCCCTGAATGGTTGATAGAAATATAACTAACCTCACTACATAATGTTCCTTCTTCTTTTTAGGAATGAGATTAGTGGCATGTCTAAAATTGGATTTTGATTCTAATATATTTTAAAGGAATAACTGCTTTCTTGTCCTGAAAAAGCAGCTAGTGACCAGTAGAGATGCTTGCTCAGGATATGAGTGCCGTGTGTTTAAGGAGTTTTGAAGTCATATTTATCTGCACAACTTCAAATCTACCGTGACCTTCTGTGGTAGAGTGAAAACTGTAGGCTAAACATACCTGATGTTCATACCTGACCTGTAGCTGCATGTCCTTTGGTAAGTTAATTTCTCTCAACCCTAAATTTTGACTGTTTAAAGTAGGTTTTATGTAATTTGACGTGCTGTTATAAATAGTAATGATAGTACAATATCTTACAGAGTTCCTAGTTTGCAGTGATTATTAAAAGGTACTTGTGGCTTAGTTGGTTTCACTAGTAAATTCTAACAAACATTGAAGGAAGAAAGAACACTAAGATGCAAAGTATTTCAGAAAATAGAGGAGGTAGGAACATATTTTATGTAGCCATCATAAACTTGATTCAAAAAAAATAAATATTGGAAGTAAATATCTTAAGAAAATATTATGAAATGGAATGTAGCAATGCATAAAATTGGGGTTTATCACTGGAATGCAAAGTTAAATTCTTGAAGGTTAACCTGTGTAATTCACCAGAATCACACGATAGAGGAGAAAAAAATATGATGGTTTAAATAATGTAGAAAAATTATTTGACAAAAGGGAACATCTATTTATAATAAAAAGTTGAAGCAAAGGTGGAATGGTAAGGAATTTTAATCTTTTTTTATTGCATTTGAGGTTCTGGGGTACATGTGAAGAACATGTAAGATTGTTGCATAGGTACACACATGGCAGTGTGGTTTGCCGCCTTCCTCCCCATCACTTATATCTGGCATTTCTCCCCATGCTATCTCTCCTCAACTCCCCCCCCGCGCTGTCCCTCCCCTATTTCCCCCCAACAGACCCCAGAGTGTGTGATGGTCCCCTCTCTGTGTACATGTGTTCTCATTGTTCATCTCCCGCCTATGAGTGAGAACATGCGGTGTTTGATTTTCTGTTCTTGTCTCAGTTTGCTGAGAATGATGGTTTCCAGGTTCATCCATGTCCCTACAAAGAACACTAACTCATCATTTTTTATAGCTGCATAGTATTCCATGGTGTATATGAGCCACATTTTCCCTGTCCAGTCTATCATCGATGGGCATTTGGGTTGGTTCCAGGTCTTTGCTATTGTAAACAATGCTGCAATGAACATTCGTGTGCATGTGTCCTTATAATAGAATGATTTATAATCCTTTGGATATATACCCAGTAATGGGATTGCTGGGGTCAAATGGAATTTCTATTTCTAGGTCCTTGAGGAATCGCCACACTGTCTTCCACGATGGTTGAACTAATCTACACTCCCACCCACAGTGTAAAAATATTCCTATTTCTCCACATCCTCTCCAGCATCTGTTGTCTCCAGATTTTTTAATGATCACATTCTAACTGCTGTGAGATGGTATTTCAATGTAGTTTTGATTTGTATTTCTCTAATGACCAGTGATGATGAGTGTTTTTTCATATGTTTGTTGGCCTCATATATGCCTTCTTTTGTAAAGTGTCTGTTTATCTCCTTCGCCCACTTTTGAATGGGCTTGTTTTTTTCTCGTAAATCTGTTTTAGTTCTTTGTAGATTCTGGATATTAGGCCTTTGTCAGATGGGTAGATTGCAGAAATTTTTTCCCATTCTGTTGGTTGCCGGTTCACTCTAATGATTGTTTCTTTTGCTGTGCAGAAGCTGTGGAGTTTGATTAGGTACCATTTGTCTATTTTGGCTGTTGTTGCCAGTGCTTTTGGTGTTTTATTCATGAAGTCCTTGCCTATGCCTATGTCCTGAATGGTTTTCTCTAGATTTTCTTCTTGGGTTTTTATGGTGTTAGGTTTTATGTTTAAGTCTTTAATCCATCTGGAGTTAATTTTAGAGTAAGGTGTCAGGAAGGGGTCCAGTTTCTGCTTTCTTCACATGGCTAGCCAGTTTTCCCAAGTGAATATATGGAAAATCTAAAACTAACATTACACTTAATAGGGAAATACTGGATGTTTCTCCCTAAGATTTATAACTAGGCAGGGATGCCACTCTCAGCTCTTTTAATGATCATCTTATTGGATATCATAGGTAGCACAATAGGAGAAGAAAATGAAATAAAAGAAATACAGATTGAAAAAGATGATGTGGTTGATTGCACAATATGTCCTAAAACCTCTACAAAACAACTATGAGGAACAGTAAATGAATTTGGTGAGGTTGCAGGATATATTGTTGATACACATAGTCAAATGTATTTTTACATACTAGTACAAAGAAGTGGAAAAATAATTTTTAAAATTCCACTTAGAATATCATGAGAAAACCTAAAATACTTAGGAATACCTTTAACAAAATGCATGCAGGGATGTGAGGGCAATCTGGCTGTGACAGCTGTCCTTGCATTGATCAACAAGGTTGATTTGGCTGATCCGGATTGCCAGGCGGGTGCCCCCTTCCTCCCTCACCACTCCATGTGCGTCCATCCTGAAGCTGCATGCTTTGTCAAAGAGGATGACCAGCCCAATAGAGGAGTACCAGTCTTAAGTCAAGAATATATGGATAGCTGCGCTTCCCTGCTAGATTCTCCAAACAAGCTCTCAAAATGCATGCAAAACCTCTGCACTAAACATTGTAACACACTGCTGAAACTAATGACAGACAACCTAAATATCTGGAAAGAGATGCCATACGATTGATTAGAAATCTCAGTAATGTTGAGATGTCTGTTATTTCCAGATTGATCAGTAAAGTCAGTGTAATCCCTTATAAATCCCACCAGGCTGTTTTATTAATTCTGTAGGAAGACAACCAAATTCTAAAATTTATTTAAAATGAACTAGAGCTAGGATATCTTCAGCAACACTGAAAAAGAAGAACAATGTTGGAGGAATTATACTGTCTGGCTTCATGACTTACTACAAAACTATAGCAATCAAAACTTTGTGATACCTTCATAAAAAGTGACAAGCAGATCAATGGGACAGGATTGAGGACCTGGCAATAGACCCACTCTTACACAATGGACTGATTTCCTACATATGTGCAAAAACAGTACAATGGAAAGGGAGAAATATTTTTAGAAAATGGGTGCTGGAATAACTGGAGCATCAGTCCCTACCTCACACCATTCAGGAAAACTAATTTGAGATGGTTCACAAACCTAAAAATAAAAGCCGAAATTATAATGCATCTGAAAGAAAACATAGAATATCTTTGCAGTGTAGAGGGTAGGTGAAAATGTCTTAGGTCACAGAAAGAAAAAAAAATTGATAAACTAGGCCAGGCACAATGGCTCATGCCTATAACCCCAGCAGTTTGAGAGGCCAAGGCATGTGGATAGCATCAGCCCTGGAGTTCAAGACCAGCCTGAGCAACATGATGAAACCCATGTCTCTACCAAAAATACAAAAAGTTACCTGGGCGTGATGGTGCATGCTTGTAGTCCCAGCTACTCAGGAGGTTGAGGTGGGAGGATCACTTGAGCCCATGAGGTTGTGGCTGCAGTGAGCTGGTGATTATGTCACTGCACTCTAGTCTGGGCGATAGAATGATACCCTGTCTCAAAAAAAAAAAAAAATTGATAAAGTTGAACTTGAGCTAATCAGAGGGCATTGTTAAGAAATTTACAGAATACATATAAGACAGAGAATTAATATCCATAATACATAGCACTCTAAAACTCAATAACAGAAAGACAATTCAATAAAAAAGAAGCCAAAGATTGTCAGATACTTTGCAAAGGAAGATAAACAAAAAATGCTTAATATTATAAATTATCAAGGAAATGCAAATTAAGCCATGATGAAAGACATCCACTAGAATGGCTAAATTTAAAAAGACCAACAGCAAATATTGGTCAGAATGTGGAGCAACTGGAACTTTCAAATTTTTGATGAGTGTATACAATTGTGCAGTCACTATGGATGAAAGCCTGGACATTCCTTATAAAACTAAGTATAAGCCTACACTGGAATCTGCAGTTTTACTCGTAGATGTTTTCCAAAGAGAAATAAAAAAAAATACATCTACAAAAGCCTCATATGAATATTTACAACAGCTTTATTTAGAATAGCTGAAAATGGAAACACCCCAGGTGCTCATCAAGATGAGCATGAATGAACTGTGGAATTCCTACGTGGAATACCTGCCAGCTATGCCAAAGAACAACTACGCATTTAGGCAGCAACATAGATGAATCCTCAACATTTTTATGCTGTATGAAAACACTTATACAAAAGAATACCTCCTGTATGTTTGCATTTATATGAAGTTCTTGAACAAGTAAAACTAATTTAAGAAGAAAGTATGTCAGAACAGAAGGGATTGCGGCAGGGATTTACCAGGAAGGGGCATGAAATTTTGGAGGTTGATAGTAATGTTCAGTATCTCGATGGAGGTTTTTGTTACACAGGTGTATGTATTTGCTAGAGCTTATTGAATGGTATACATTTTGTGCATTTCACTCTATGTAAATTGTGCATATAAAATACTGTAAAGAGATGCAGCATTTCGGGGCAAAGTGTACTGATGTTTGCAACTAACTTTGAAATGGATCAGAGTTAAAATATATTTATTAAGAGAGGGATGGGAAGATGCATAGATATAAATAACCTAATATCAATTATAGAATTTATGTGGAGGGAAAAATGGATTTACCTTGCATAATTATTTCAACTTTCTCGTGTATTAACATTTTTATAATAAAATACTGTGATAAGCAACTGTTTTTATGTTCTAACCTACAAGGGTAGAAATGATCTTGCTTCCAGGTGAAGAAGGCATTGAAATTCAGTCCCTCAAAATCCAAAGTTGTCCGACAACAGAGCTAGTATTAAGATTCAGGTGGCTTTAATCCTACAATCCATATCCTTCCTGTGTTGCTACACAAATTTCCAAATCTAAAAACCCAGAGGCCAGCCGGGCGCGGTGGCTCAAGCCTGTAATCCCAGCACTTTGGGAGGCCGAGGCGGGTGGATCACGAGGTCAAGAGCTCGAGACCATCTTGGTCAACATGGTAAGACCCCGTCTCTACTAAAAATACAAAAAATTAGCTTGGCATGGTGGCACGTGCCTGTAATCCCAGCTACTTGGGAGGCTGAGGCAGGAGAATTGCCTGAACCCAGGAGTCGGAGGTTGCGGTGAGCCGAGATTGCACCATTGCACTCCAGCAGCCTGGGTCACAATAGCGAAACTCCGTCTCAAAACAACAACAGAAAAAAACCCAGAGGCCTTTGTTTAAAATAGGAAGTGAATATGAAACCTCAGCTTTGCTTTGAACCCCTGTGATGACTCTCCAGTTCCTTAACCAACTGACCTTTTCTTAAAGATTATTCTCGAGGGAAGAAATGCTAGTAGTCAGGTTGTTGAGTACACAGTTACTAAATATCCATAAAAGAAGATAAATACGGAGATGAAATAAATTATAAGTCAATTTCTCAAAGAATTATTTTTCTTCCTAAGCTTAGGTGTTGAGAACTCTATATGCAAAAATAAAAGGGCAAATGCCTTAGAATCATATGCTCATGCCTATGTGTATTTTTTTATTGCTTTTCCAAGCAGAAGTTCGTCAGAGTCCTGCAGATGATGAGCATGTATCTTGTGCCTAAGATCACCACAAGGCAGGCTTAGAGCAGTGTGTGGCCGTGGAAGGAGTCTAGGGCTGGGTTTGCGAGACCCCTAATTCCAGGTCCTGGGACTTTGTACAACTCCTTTAACCTCTCTCAATATCATTCTTCCATCCTGCTTTCCCTATTAGTGTGAGAATAAAAATAAAGCAAATTTCAAAGTTGAAAGAGAGCTAAAAGATAATCAGGCCCAATCTCTTCATTTTATTGATGAGAAAAATGGTCCTTGCTCAAGGAAACCAAGCCAGATAGAAGGAAAAAGTGTTTACCTATTTAGAGGGTAGGGTAATTGCTAATCAGAGTGATCGCCAGTCAATAGCTAATCAGAGTGATCGCCAGTCAATAGCTAAGGAAACGCTTCAAGGATGTAGGTACTAGAGGAATGCAAAATGTTGATATTTCTTTATTGGAGTGATTGTGTAAGTTTTGTATGCGCATTTTTTACTTAGTATGTCTTTTGAATTATGCATATTAAGATTTTATATTGAGCCGGGCGATTGGCTCAAGCCTGTAATCCCAGCACTTTGGGAGGCCAAGGCGGGTGGATCATGAGGTCAAGAGATTGAGACCATCCTGGTCAACATGGTGAAACCCCGTCTCTACTAAAAATACAAAAAATTAGCTGCGCATGGTGGCGCGTGCCTGTAATCCCAGCTACTCAGGACACTGAGGCAGGAGAATTGCCTGAACCCAGGAGGCGGAGGTTGCAGTGAGCTGAGATCGCGCCATTGCACTCCAGCCTGGGTAACAAGAGCAAAACTCTGTCTCAAAAAAAAAAGAAAGATTTTATATTGAATCTGTTAACTGTATAATCATGTATGTGTAACAGTCTATGTGTAGGGACGTGGTTCCTTTGTAAAATGCATCACTTTTGTTAATACTCTGAGCACTTCACAGTATGCTGGACCTTTTTACAGATTATTCTTTAGTATGTAATAAATTACAAGAATCAGTATTTCAATTGTAGATGTTCCCCTGGGACCTGGTTAAGGAAAAGTATATAAAGCACGTTACACAGCATTACATTGTGAAATAAGAAAACTTTTGCAACACTGTAACTAAATATAATGGCATCTTGTCAAATACAGTATTTCCTTTTTATCTTTAAAAAGCCAAAAGCCATTTTGAGGAGGCTAAATGAGATTTCCTTAAACCAAATGTGCATTGACAGATTTTTAAATTTTGGGTTGTGTTTGTGTTTTGTCAACTTTATATTACATATAGTTTTTAAAAACTTTAGTGTAATTGAAGTTCAATATTCTGTACATATTTGAATACAGTTTTATCAGTTTTGACATATTTATGCTCTGCTGAAACCATCACCACAGTCAAGATAAAGAACATTTCTGTTATCCTCAAAATATTCCTCTGAGACCCTTTGCAATCCTCTCTCCTTCCAACTCCATCCCCAGGAAACCACTGTCTTGTTTTTTTCTCACTATAAATTCGTTCGCAACTCTAGAATTTTATATAAATAGAATCATATGCATGCACAGTTTTTTGGCCTGGCTTCTTCACTGAAGAGTATTCTTTGCAATTCATCTGTGTCGTTGTGTGTATCAAAATTTGGTTCTTTTTTCTTTTTGCTTGTGCAGTAGGCACTGTGTGGATAAGGATGCCATCCTTTGCTTGTCTGTTGACCCCTTTGTTAGACACTTGCACTGTTTCCAGTTAATGGCTATTAGCAGTAAAGCTGCCATGATCATTTGTATCCAAGTCCTTGTGTGGAAATCTCTTTTCCTCTCTTATGGGTACACATCTAGGACTGGAATAATTGGGTTATATGATATGCTTAATTATTTATGATGCTGCCAAATTGTTTTCCGAAATGATTATACCATTCGAAGTTCCCACCAGCAGTGAGTATGAGTTCTGGTTGCTCACAGTCTTTGTCAGTGTTTGGTACGCTCAGTCTTTTAAGTTTTAGCCCATCTAATGGATATGCGGTATCACGTCCATATTTTCTTTGCTTTCCTGTGGGCAGTAATGATGCTTTATGTTTTATGCACTGTTTTTTTTTTGAAATGGAGTCTCTCTCTGTTGCCCAGGCTGGAGCGCAGTGGCGAAATCTGGGCTCACGCAACCTTTGCCTCCCAGGTTCCAGGGGTTCTTTTGCCTCAGCCTCCTGAATAGCTGGGACTACAGGTGAATGCCACCAGACCCGGCTAATTTTTGTATTTTTGGTAGAGACAGGGTTTTACCATGTTGGCCAGGCTGGTCTCGAACTCCTGATCTTGTGATCCACCCACCTCGGCCTCTCATAGTGCTTGGATTACAGGGGTGAGCCACTGTGCCTAGCTGTTTTATGCATTTTTGTCTATTTGCTTATCTTCTTTTGCAAAATGTCCATTCAAATCCTTTGTCCATTTTTCTAAACATTTGAGTTGTTTTCTTATTTCTTAACTGCAAAAGTTTCTTATAGTATTTTGAATACAAGTCCTTCATCTTTGTTTGGAGAAAATTTTCTTCCGCCATATAGCTTGCCTTTAGTGATTTTTTTAAGAACAAAAGTTATCCATTTTGAGGAAGTCTGATTTATCAATTTTTGCTTGAAAGTTTTGTATTTTGTGTGCTTTATCTGATAAAACTTCACCCAGCACAAGATTCCAACTGTTTTCTCTCATGTTTTCTTTTAGAAGCTTTATAGTGTTAGGTTGTACGTTTAGACCTATGATTACTTTCACTCAAATTTCGTGTTCAGTGTGAGGTAAGGATCATTATCTTTTTTTTTTTGTCAATTTTGATTTCCAGTTGATCCTGCATCATTTGTTGAAATGATTTTCTTTTCTTTGTTGAATTCTGTTGCCACCATTGTCAAAATTCAGGTGATCGTATAAGTGTGGGTATGTTTCTAAACATTCTATTATGTTCCATAGATCTATGTCTGTCTTTTTGCCAGTAATCCACATTCTTGATTACTCTAGGTTTATTGTATGCTTGAAGATTAAGTGAATTTTCTGCCTTTTCACTGTCTAGACCCTTTGCATTTCCATATCAATTTTAGAATTAAGTTATCAATTTCCAGAAAAAGAAAAAATCTTGGTATATTTTATTTGGAATTACATTGAATCTGTAGATCAGTTTTTCGGAGAATTGCCATTCATGAACATGCCATGTGTTTATATAGTCTCTAGTTTATTATAGCAGTTTTTTGGAGTTTTTAGGTTAGACGTATTGCATATATTTTCTTAGATTTATTACTAGGTATTCTCTCCTCTCTGCTCAACTACCATAAAAGGAACTTGAAAGAAATTAATTTTTTTTTGCTGTGAATACAGCAAAATTATATAATTAATTATAGAATATTTTTATAGTATATAAATTAAATATATCTATTTATATATATACTATTATAGTATACATACCATATATAATAATATATACTATATATATTAAGTATATATATAGTATAATACTATATACTATAGTATTAAAAATATAGAATATTTGTTATAGTATGTTAATTCTATAAAATTATAGAATTAATTATAGAATATTTTTTATAGTAACATCCTGCACATGATTTTTTCATGGTTTATGTAAGTTTTGGGGAGTCCTTGGTCTTTTCTGTACAAACAATATATAATATGCCAATATCGACAGTTCTGTTTCTTCCTTATTGGTTATTATTCATTTATGTCTTCTCTTGATGGGATCAATCATGCACTATACCAATATGAGAAACCTGCACATGATTATATGAGTTTCCTCCTTCATTAGGTTACTATTGTAAATGACATTGATTTCTGCATGTTTAACCAACTTTGCATTTCTAGGAAAAGCCTACTTTTATCATGTATTTTTTTATATACAGTCATGTGTCATTTAATGATGGGGTTATGTTCTGAGAAGTGTGTCATTAGGCAATTCTGTCATCGTGCAAACATTACAGGGTGTATTTTCACAAACCTTGAGAGTAGAGCTTACTAGGCTATGTGGTAGAGCCTGTTGCTCCCAGGCTACAAACCTGTACAGCACGGTACTGTACTGTACCGTGAGGGAATCGTAACACAATCCTATTTGTGTATTTACATATGTCTAAACATACAAAAAAGCTAATGTGTTGAGCTAGGACATTCTGACAGCCACGATGTCATGTTATCGACAGGCTACCATGTCAGTAGGCAACAGGGATTTTTCAGCTCTGTTACAGTTTTATGGGACCACTGTCATATATGTAGTTTACTGTTGACTGAGACATTATGCAGCACATGACTGTGTATCGTGAATTACATTGGATAACATTTTGTTAGTATCTTTACATCTATATGAAGTATATTGGAATTTTTTTTAATGTTATCTTTATTTGATTTTGATATTAGTGTTGTGCTGGCTTTACAAAACCAAGCTGGGCAGTGATACCAACTTCTTTATCTTCCAAAAATATTTATGTAAGTGTTATTTCTTCCTTGAAACTTTGCTAGAATTTTTTATTTTTTCTTTCACTTTCATTTCTTAAGAATGTTTTTATTAGGTATAGCATTTGGGGTTGACAGTTTTTTCTCTTTCAGCCTGTAAAGACGTTGTCTGCTATCAGGCTTCTGTGCTTTCTGATGAGAAATCTTCAGTATTTCAACCCATTACTCTCTGTATAATAGGGTCATGTATTTCTAACTGTTGTCAGTAATTTTTTTCTTTATATTTCATTTTCACCAGTTCGACTGTCATGTGTTTACGTGTGATTTTCTTTGGTCGTGTGTTGCTGAGCTTCTTGGATCTACGCATTTATGGATTTGATTAAATGTGGAAAAGTTTCTGGCATTGTATCTTCAAACAGTTCTCCGTCTCAATCTCTCCTCTCTGTCTGGTACTTCAACTACATATTTTTGATCTTCAGAAATTGTCCTACAGGTCTGTGAGGCTCTGTTCACTTTTTCTTTATTCTCCACTTTCATTCTCTGTTCTTCAGATTAGATTATTTCTACTGAGCTATTTCCAAGTGTTAAATCGAGTTTAGCCTAAAGCAGCTTCCTTACATATTTTTAAGTTCAGCCTAAAGGTTTCTCTGTACATCATGAACTGTAACCTAAATGGAGTTGTGTACAGACTGGACTCTACTCTTGAGCCTGTTACTGAGTGTTGGCCAATCCAAGGTGGCCAATTGTCCAAATATTTTCAAATAAGTCAAATGCCAAGCTGTAACCAACCTGGCTGCTTCTGTACCTCACTTCCGTTTTCTGTAGTTCACTTTCTTTTTCTGCACATAAGTCGTCTTCTACCACATTGCTATGCTGGAGTCTGTGAGCCTTTTTTTGGCTCAGGAGGCTGCCCAATTTGCAAAGCATTCTTTGCTCAATTAAGCTCTGTTAAACTTAATTTGGCTCAAGTTTTTCCTTTAACACAAACTTGCTGATTCTTTTCTGCATTGTTTTAATACTGCTTTCAAGTTCACCTAGTGTATTAGTCCATTTTCATACTGCTGATAAAACATACTCGCAACTGGGTAGTTTGTAAAGAAAACGAGGTTGAATGGACTCAGAGTTTCACATGGCTGGGGGGGGCCTTTCATCTTCCACCTTTCATCATGGTGGAAGGTGAAAAGCACATCTTATATGAAGGGAGGGAAGAGAGAATGAGAGCCAAGTAAAAGTGGTTTCCCCTTATAAAACCGTCAGATCTTGTGAGATGTATTCACTACTATGAGAACAGTATGGCGGGACCACCCCCATGATTCAGTTATCTCCCACTGGGTCCCTCCCACAACACACGGGAATTACGGGAGCTACAATTCAAGATGAGATTTGGGTGGGGACACAGCCAAACCATATCACCTAGTGAGTTTTTCATTTTAAATGCAGTAACTTGCTGCCTGGCAATGTTTCAGTCAACAACAGAATGTATATATGACAGCGGTCTCATAAGGTTATAATGGAGCTGAAAAATTTCTGTCACCTAGTGATGTCGTAGCCATCATCAAGTCATAGAACAATACAGTACCTTTTCTATGTGTAGATACACAAATACTTAGCATTGTGTTATCATTGACCACAGTATTCAGCATAGTAACATACTGTACAGGTTTATAACATAGGACCAATAGGATCTACCATATACCCTACGTGTGTAGTAGACTGTGCCATCCAGGTTTGTCTCAGTACACTCTGTGATGTTCACACAATGATGACATTGCCTGATGACACATTTCTCAGAATGTATCCCCATCGGGTGACATGTGACTGTACTATATATTTTTTACTTCTCCCAAATTTAATTTTTTTATAGTTTATTATTCTCTATTGAGAATTTTTATATTTTTGTTCATTTGGAGAGTTTTTAATTACTTACAACGCGTAGTTACGAGAGTTGCTTAAACTGTCTTAAACTAGCTAGATCATCAGTTAACTTGGTAGGTTTTTGTTTTTGTTTTTCATGAGAATTGGACTGTTTTTGGTATACTGAGTAGTTTTGGATGGTATGGATATTGTGAACCTCTGATACAGTCTGTTAGAACATTCCTAATGTACTTATTTAGCAAGCAGTCAGGCCACTTAAATTCAGACTCTAAGTTGTGTCTCATCTTCTGTGAGAGGTGGTTTGAATCTCAGTTGAGTTTTTAAATTCTTGGCTTTATTGGTTTGTGTCTGTCCTGTGCACATGCAATTCAGGGGTTGGAATAAGACTTGTGCAGACAACTCAGATCTCTGTTTGGCTTCCAGAGCATTTATTATCTTTATTTGGGAGTATCCCATATGTTTAGCTCAGGAATTATGCTGATAGTTTTGTGAGGTCCATTCACAAATTAAAGGATTCCCTTCACTTTCTCTTTTATCTGTGGGATTCTCCTTAAACTCTCGAGCTTGTAGGAGTCTTTCTTTGTGGTCTCTTTTGCCAGAGAAACGGGATTTATCTCAGAGTTTATCTGCTTGTACAGCTGCCATTTCCTCACCATTTTGCACCTGATCATATTGCACGAGAAAAAAGCAACATGGAAAAGTCATCACTGTGCAGGTCACTGTTCCAACTTTTGACTCTTCTATGGTTTGATTGCTTTTGAGAGGTGGTTGTTTTCTTTTTAATTTTTTATTGGATTTTAGGTTTTGGGGTACATGAGCATAGCATGCAAGACAGTTGCGTAGGTACACACATGGCAGTGTGCTTTTCTTTTTTTTTTTTTTAATTTTTTATTGGATTATAGGTTTTGGGGTACATGAGCAGAGCATGCAAGACAGTTGCGTAGGTACACACATGGCAGTGTGCTTTGCTTTTCTTCTCCCCTTCACCCACATTTGGCATTTCTCCCCAGGCTATCCCTTCCCACCTCCCCCTCCCACTGGCCCTCCCCTTTTCCCCCCAATAGACCCCAGTGTTTAGTACTCCCCTTTCTGTGTCCATGTGTTCTCATTTTTCATCACCCACCTATGAGTGAGAATATGCGGTGTTTCATTTTCTGTTCTTGTGTCAGTTTGCTGAGGATGATGTTCTCCAGATTCATCCATGTTTTCTTAAATGTATTTTATTCACAGTTTGTAGTTGTGATTAGAATGAGGGATGGGCTTCCATGATTGAACTGGAATACTTATTAAATTTTTTGCCAGAAAAAAATATGATTACATGTCAAGGTATAGAACCTGTGTTTTAAAATTAACCAAACCAAGCCAAGCACAATGGCTCATGCCTTTGGAGAGGCCTAGGCAGGAGGATTTCTTGATCCTAGGAGTTTGAGACCAGCCTGAGCAGTATAGTGAGACCTTGTCTCTACACAAAAAGAAGAATAATAATAATCTTGCACCTATAGTTCTAGCTACTCCAGAGGCTGAGATGGGAGGATCACTAGAGCCTGGGAGGTAAAGGCTGCAGTGAACCGTGATCCCACCACCGTTCTCCAACCTGGGTGACAGAGAAAAGCAAAAGTGATTGTTAAATTGTGACTGTTACACACACATGTACACATGTAGTTTAAGAAAATAGCTGCTTGTGATATTTTAGATTTCACATACCCACCTATTCTGTGTAATTAGTATCATTGTCAGTGAGGAAAGGACAACTCTGTGTTTTCCTCCTCCACTGGGTTATTAAAGATACAATCAAATGTGTATCAGGATCAAGCTGTGTATAAATTAGACTGCTATGATTTTTCGACTGCCTCACTCATTCTCAGGTATTGTCAAAGCCCCTTACCACTGATTCTTCGAGACGATTTAAATGTATGGTTTAGTGAAAAATAAAGTTTAAAATTAACATTGGTGACAATGTTTCTTGTTGTCAAGTGCAGATAGTAGGTCAGTGACAACTTCCTTATGAAGCTGAGTTTACATAATGATACGATATAAAAATAGAAGGATAAATTGATGCACATTTTGGATGTAGTATCATTTTCTTTTTTTCTTTTCCTGAGAATAATCAAGGGCTAATGTGAATCCTGGGTTACGTATTTCTACTTTTCTGGTAGTGATTAGTGACTTTTAAGGAAATGAAAGAATGAGGGTAGCATGACCATTTTATGTAACATTGAAGTTAACTTTTTTAAAAAATAAAAGATGTATGGGCATGTGATAAACCTTAAGGTTTTCCATATGCTTATGATACCCTTCTGACCCTGAATTGGTGAAATTATTTAAATATGGCTCAGATAAGAAGCACATTGCAGTTCAGATGAAAGAATTTCCTAATGGACACTTTCCAAACATTTATTATTCTTGTTTGCCTCTTGAAATTGTGGGCATATAAATAGCAAGTCTCTCAATTTACATTATTATTTGTAAAATGATAAACTCTTTAGATATTTTGTATATGACTACACAACTTAAAAATAATTATCTGATTAATCTCTAATTGTATCACGTGACCTCAGTATTTTACAGTTTTCAAGATTGAGATATAATTTGCACTCGGTAAAATGCACAGATCTTCGTTGTAAAGTTCTGTGAATTTTCACATGAAGCCTGCACTGTACATACTCCACGCAGATCAATCAGACCTTTGTCAGCATAGATTCATTGCCTGTTCTTAAGTAGATGTGTATATATGGTAGCATACAATGTGCACCAATTTGCACAGTGTTTTGGAGATTCATGCACGTGTTGTGTTTTCATCCATGTGTTGTGTGTTACTTTATTTCCACTCTTGGAGAATATTCAGTTGTATCAGTATTCCCCAGTTTCATTATTCATTTTTCTTTTGCTGGACTTTTGACTCACCTCCATTTTTGGGCTATCAAGAATAAAGCCTCTTAGGACTTTCTGTATGTTTTTTTGTGGAGACAGTTCTCGTTTTCTACATTAGATAATATATTTATTATAAATTAATATGGCAAGCTCCCTATTTGGATTTGTTTCATGTCAACTTTTAGAAGACAATTTGCTATAAAAAATGGCCCCAAAAGGTAAAACTTATGCTTAAAAAATCTAACATTATTTGAAATATTATTCCCCCTTATTTAAAATATGGATTATCCATATTTATTTCTCCAATGTAAACTATAAGGAAAAATTAAACTTCGTAAATCTATAAAAAACATATGAAAATTAAACCACTGCACACATGACATTCTCACTTTTCCAAACAGCTGATGACCCTTTCTACCTTCGAGGGGCAGCCACATGGCAGCATATCACTTCTCCATTGTGCCATTTTACTATACTATGATAAGCAGTACATTCGTCCGTCTCTCCGTGAGACTGTAAGCTCCCTGGAGACAAAGACCATCTGTGTCTTTGCTTTTTATCCCTAGCTTCTAGCACTTTGCCTGGTACATGGTAGGTACACATCATATGCTGAATGCACTGAACAACTGCCTTTTGTCTAGGGAATATATTTTCTTTGCAAAAGTTGCCTTTGCTATGGAAACGTAACATACACTTAGCTTTAGCTCAGGAATTTAGTATTCCCTTTATATCTTAAGGCTTTTGTTTAATACATGAGCTGACTTACCCTAGTTTCCTGATTACGTAAAGTGTGCTTCACCCTACTAGAAACTTACAGGATTTCTGTTTTATTAGTTTAATAACATTGTTAAAATTTACTCATGTGTTATTGAGAAAAATCAACTTCAAGTGAGGACAGCACACACACACGCACATGCACACACAAACGCACATGCACACACGTGCGCGCGCACACACACACATACCTCTTCAACTGATCTTTTCTTCTAGAGTATATAGTACTTAGCACACTATATAGTTGGTGCATAAAATATAAACACCACTTTGCTTATTTTTATTGTTGGCAAAAGATACAATATGTTTTATACAATTAGAAGACCTTGAAATTATGCATTATTTTTATTACTACTGGGATTTCCATGTTGAATCAGAGGTCATCATTCTAATCGTCTCAGACTCCCTTTTTTCCTTCTAATTGGTCTTTGCAATGCCCATCTGTCTGTGGCTCATGGTATAACCTTTTGTGATAGGGGCAGGGTGGCAGATGGACAGCAGATGGGAGTTTTGCCCTGCCTCGTGGTTTAGATCTTGGCCCAGGCACGAACTGTCAGAGACTGTCCGTTTGTCGTCTCAGCTTGTGGGCTCCAGTGCTGTGTTTGGCATCTCAGCCAAGGGTCTGAATTGATGCCAAGCTGGACCAGCTATTTGTCATTGTGACTAGTTAATGTTAATGAACATTAAGGGTGGGAGTACCTAGTGAGTGTGTAAGATAACCTGGTGGAATTGTGCTTTCTGCTGTGAGCTGGATCCCCAGGACCCCCGAGTCAGCTCCTTCTCAGCATAGAGGTTGCAGAATTAGAACAATGTAGGTGTCTTATAGATATTTACCTATTTTAAAAACTATTTTCCCCAGAGTTTTTATTTCTGTACAAAATCGCATGAGGACATGAGTGAAAAATAGAGGTCGTCAGATAGTGGCTTGTGTTTTTGTGTAACTGGTGGAAGTTGTCATCTTCTGGAATTCCTAAAGGTACTGCACGATTCAGACTTCGGCTATTGAAAATATTTTGAATGCAGTAACTGTGACTGCTTCTGCCATCATATCAAAAGGCAGTTCCTGAGATTGCTGGTCTTTTCAAAAGGAAAGAAGAAAGTTTTTAAAAAATTGTATTCTGAACTATCAGCACATTCTTTTTTCTTTTTTTTTAAATGTGTTCCTGAATTTGCTGTTTTACGAGTGACTCTGATTTCAACAGAAACCAGATTGGAGTAAACAGAGAAGGCTGGGTGAAGTCTCCTAATGGAGGGTAAGCCTTGGCGGTGACTGTGAATACAAGGCAAGAATGAGTCAGATTGGATGCTGAGCTCTGTGTTTTTTTTCTTATTTATTTAGTTTCTTTTGACTTAGGGCTCCACAGAGATCATATTGTGTCATTCACTTAGCTGAGCTGAGTTCCAATTTTGATTAATAACACAAGGGAATTTATATAAGGAATATGTGTCCACAGATCTCTACTAGGACCATCAGTCACTTCTCCTCCAATTGTAGAGATCTTTTTTTTTTTTTTTTTTTTTTTTTTTTTGGAGACGGAGTTTCGCTCTTGTTACCCAGGCTGGAGTGCAATGGCACGATCTCGGCTCACCGCAACCTCCGCCTCCTGGGTTCAGGCAATTCTCCTGCCTCAGCCTCCCGAGTAGCTGGGATTACAGGCACGCGCCACCATGCCCAGCTAATTTTTGTATTTTTAGTAGAGACGGGGTTTCACCATGTTGACCAGGATGGTCTTGATCTCTTGACCTCATGATCCACCCGCCTCGGCCTCCCAAAGTGCTGGGATTACAGGCTTGAGCCACCGTGCCCGGCCTCAATTGTAGAGATCTTTAAATACTCCTTTTCTTTCCTTCACTCTGAACTAAATTGAAATATTATGTCCTGATGGTTAATAGTATTTCTGTTCATACAAGAGGTAGATGACATTATGAGACAGTTTATGAATAGGAATTGTCCACATTTGACTAATTTCTTGTATTCCAGGAGTCAGAGTTTGCTTCTACATATGTGTAATGAATTACAGTGCTCCAAACTACGTGAACAACGTTGGATAGTTAAACTCATAAATTACGTTTGCATTCACTCCAGCTATTCTCTCAATTTGATTTAGATGTCTGTAGTGTTGACTAGCACAAGGCACTTTAAAATCTGGATGATAACAGATGGCTAGACAATTGTTCACTTAAACCTTGAGTAAACCCTGCATTATAAAATGAATATACATTTTTTTCCATATTCCATCAGATATTCTTTTATCTCTTCAGTTTCTTCTTTCACAATTTAATATATTTTAAAATTTCCACATTGTGCGTATATGCTCAGGTAAGATTGTGTGTGTATAAATTTGTCTTTATGTTTGTAAATATTGCTCAGTTTATATGTCTGACAGGTTACCAAGATGCTTATATTTCGGAATCTTGGCATAATATCTGTGGCTTCCTTTAGACCAGCCCATTTATTCTTTCCTTTTAAAGGAATCTTGAAACAGAAAAAAAAAAAAAATCTTATTAGAGTGCTACTCAGGATGGCCTAAAGGACTGTTATACCCCATAGAGTGCTACTCAGGATGGCCTAAAGGACCGTTATACCCCATAGAGTGCTACTCAGGATGGCCTAAAGGACCGTTATACCCCATAGAGTGCTACTCAGGATGGCCTAAAGGACCGTTATACCCCATAGAGTGCTACTCAGGATGGCCTAAAGGACCGTTATACCCCATAGAGTGCTACTCAGGATGGCCTAAAGGACCGTTATACCCCATAGAGTGCTACTCAGGATGGCCTAAAGGACCGTTATACCCCATAGAGTGCTACTCAGGATGGCCTAAAGGACCGTTATACCCCATAGAGTGCTACTCAGGATGGCCTAAAGGACCGTTATACCCCATAGAGTGCTACTCAGGATGGCCTAAAGGACCGTTATACCCCATAGAGTGCTACTCAGGATGGCCTAAAGGACCGTTATACCCCATAGAGTGCTACTCAGGATGGCCTAAAGGACCGTTATACCCCATAGAGTGCTACTCAGGATGGTCTAAAGGACCGTTATACCCCATAGAGTGCTACTGAGGATGGCCTAAAGGACCGTTATACCCCATAGAGTGCTACTGAGGATGGCCTAAAGGACCGTTATACCCCATAGAGTGCTACTGAGGATGTCCTAAAGGACCGTTATACCCCATAGAGTGCTACTCAGGATGGCCTAAAGGACTGTTATACCCCTGCTAGCTATTAATGTTCTTTAACTTGGGTCGTGCTAACATGATTTCAGGTGAGGTGTGGACAGGGTCTAATTAGTTACAAAACTGTAAATGCTTGAACAGAGGCTAGCTTGAAATTCTCCATCTGACTGATACTGCTGTAATACCCTAATCCCAGAAAGCTGCCGTATAATGAATTTCCATTAGCCATGGAGTTAAGGGAAAGTCATGAACTTGAGGAAATTAAGCAATGTCTGTGACTTAGCCAGTTAGATAGAAGCTTTGCTTTGCCAGTACGTTATCTGCTTCCCCGCCTAGTCTTGTTCTTGATTGGGGGTGGTGGTTCTTAGATTACAGCCACAGCGAGCTGTGCTGCAGGAATGTTTAAGCTGTCTCACACTGGACATCTTCTATAAATAGCTAATTTCTCCTGTTTAATCATCCTTTAGATTATACAGCTCTTACGGATTACAAAGTGTTTCACTCCTGCTTTTTCTCATAGGATATTTTACACTCCCTATTAGGCAAGCAAAGAAGAAACCTAAATAACCAAGGAAACGAATCAAGGCTCAGCATCCAGTTATATTAACTATTGCCTTTTATTCATAGTTACTGCTATTGGATATATAATGGCAAACACCTTCAAGAAGCTTACATTCTGACAAGCAAGGCAGGCGATAAATAGAAAAGCAAATACTAGAACATCAGATCTAAATAAGTGCTATGACAAAGACTAAGGCTAACGTGTCAGAAAATGTGGGAGAAGGAGGTGAATTTTATGTAGTGTGGTCAGAGATAGCCCATCTCTAACATGTGTGTGAGCATATATATATTTTTTACATTTACCTTTTTTATTGGGATATAAGATACAGATTGACAGGTTGTGAATCTCAGAAATCTCAACCATGTATTAGATGAGTTTATACACACACACACACACACACACACACTCACACACTCGCACTGATATAACCTGTACTCTGTCAATATATAGAACATTTCTTTTTTCTTTTCTTTTTTTTTTTGGAGACAGGGTCTCATTCTGTCACCCAGGCTGGGATGCAGTGACATAATCATGGCTCACTGTACCCTCAGCCTCTCACCTCAGCCTCCTGAGTAGCTGGGACTACAGGTGTGTGCCACCACACTTGGCTGATTTCTAATTTTTTTTTTTTTTGGTAGAGACGGTCTCCCCATATTGCCTAGGCTGGTCTTGAACTGGGCTCAATTGATCCTCCTGCTTTAGCCTCCCACAGGGTTGGGATTACAGGCGTGCACCACTGCACCTGCCTATGTAGAACGTTTCTATAAGATATAAAGATATGAAGACTATAAAATCTAAAGATGGCTCCTATACTTTTCTCCCTCATGGTTCCCAAGGGGGACACTGTTCTGATTCTTTCTTCATCGATGACTGTGCCTATTCTGGAATCACACACAATGCGCTCTGTTGTGGATGGATTCTTTTGTTCCTCCGAAGGTATTTGGTGTGTACCCAGGCTACTGCTCTACTGTGATCACTCCTCTTTGTTGTGCTTTGTCGTCTGGATATACCACTATTTATCCATTCACCTGCTGAAAAACATTTGGATTTTTTCCAGTGTTTGTCCATTATAATTAAAGCTGTTAGGAACCCTCTTTGATACCACATGTTTTATGCATATGTACTTACATTTCTTTTCAGTAAATACCAAAGCATAGATGGTCAACTTTATAAGAAACTTCCATACCGGTTTCTAAGGAGGTTGTACCATTTTACTCTCCCACCAGCAATGTAGCAGAGTTCTGTTTTTCAGTATCCACTTTGAAATTTGGTGTCATTAGTCTCTTAAATTTCAGCCATGTAGTGGGTGTATGGTGGTTCCTCACGTGGCTTTGATCTGCATTTCCATAATGACTCATGATGGTGAACACTATTTCATGTGCTTTTTGGTTATTCACATATATTTCTTTGTGAAGTGCCTATTCAGGTCTTTTGCCCATATTTTCCATTGCATTGCCTTTTTCTTACTGAGTTGTAGGAGTTAGATAGAAGTCCTTTGTCAGATGCATCTTGTGAGTATTTTTTCCTAGTTAGTAGCATTAACCACTTATTTTCTTTATCGTGTCTTTCAAAAATCAAATGTTTTAATTTTGATGGGTTCCATTTGTACATTTTTTCTTTTATTTTTAATGTTTTCTTATGCTAAGATATTTGTGTTTCCCAGGATCATAAAGATACTCTTTTATGTTTTCCTTCAGAAAGTTTATAATATTACGTTTATGTTAAGTTCTATAATCTAGGATATAGTTTTGTATATGATCTGAGATATGGGGAATTTCCCCAAATACGTAGCTAGTTATTTCAGTATAACTGGTTGAAAATAGACTTTCCTTTATCTATCGAAGTACTTTGGGGCCTTGGTTTAAAATCAAGATTTTGGCCAATCAGGATGTAGAAAGCTGAAAAAAGAATATTTCCACCCTTATCAGAACAACAAAATAGTAGAAAATTTGCAAATACATGTTGTTATTAAACCTATGAGAGAACTGAGGTCTCAGGGAAACCAACTAAAACTTAAAACCCAAGGAAAGGCAAGGGTCTCTCAGGAGAGATGAGAGGCTAGCCCTTGCTTACCTGGAGCAGATGCATAGGACACTGATAAGAAGAATTGCACTGATATGTTTAACAAATTGATAAAGGCCAAGATTGAGCTAGTTAGAGCAAGTAAAACCCCTGGGAACTGCAGACACAAGGTAGATTTGCACTCCTTCGCAGGTTCTTCTTCACTGACAGGCAGGGTACACTCCTTTGCAGGTTCTTCTTCACTGATGGGCAGGATATGCATAAAAAGGAGAGAGCAAGAGTCCCGTCGAAAAGAATTTCCCTTGTGCAGGCCTGAGAGGGTGTAACAGCTACTGTTCAGGAGAGGGCATGAAGTCCCGCCTCTATCACTTTACCCTTTCTCGTGTGGAATGAAAGCCTTAAATTTCATGGGGAAGAGCAGCAAACCCTCATCTTTAGGGAACTGGTGAAAACTTATTGCAGCTGAAGGGTGGTACAGAAAAATTTCTCTTCCCCTGGGATGAGGCAGGAATACATCTTAGGCCTAGACCTATAGATTGGGGAGGAGCAGGAACCATAGGAAAGCCCTACCTTCAAGACCCAGGACTCAGTGTCTGCCCCGTTAATCATTGCAACAGAGAATATCTCCTACCTCCGCCTGTCCAACAAGTGACAAGTGGCTATACGTGGATGATCCCCAGGTTGCAAATGGAAAATTAAGAACAGGGAAATTAAATAGGTTGGCCACAGTCCCACAGCCAGAAAATGGAAAAACTGAGATTTGAACCTAGATGGTCTAGTGCCAAAGTCTCCATAATCACCATACAATATTGCAGAGGCAAGAGAGTAGGGACTTGGAGGGAATGAGGCATCTCAGAAGAGTGGCTGTCCTGGAACTGACAGAAGTGACCAACAGAGCATGTGGTTTAGGAAAGGGGATGTAGTTGACAAGACCAAATTTAACAGAGCTGTTGAAACCGGTGAGAAATGAAAAGTGTCCACTGGGTATTTAGCAACGTAGAAGATTGTAACTTTTAGCAGTAAGTCGTTTGACTATAATTGTGAAGATAGAAACCAGAATTCACTGGATTCAGAAATGAATATAGAGTGATGAAGATGGGTTAGTAAAAATAGCCCACCTTCACCGAAGAGGATGAGGAGTTGCAGCACAGGTATGGAGTGACATGTACAGAGGAGTAGTTTTTTTAAAAGATAAAAGTGGGCCGGGTGCCATGGCTCACAGCTGTGATCCCAGCACTTTGGGAGGCCAAGTCCGGTGGATCACATGAGGTCAGGAGTTCAAGACCAGCCTGGCCAACATGGTGAAACCCCATCTCTACTAAATGTGCAAAAATGAGCCAGGTGTGGTGACACAGCTGTTGTAGTCCCTGCTACTCAGGATACCGAGGTGGGAGAATTGCTGGAACCTGGGAGGCGGAGGTTGCAGTGAGTTGAGATCATACCACTGCACTCTAGCCTGGGCAACAGAGTGAGACTCCATCTCAAAAAAAAAAAAAAAATAGTGATTTGAGCTTGCTTACAAGACAGGGTGACAAATCCAGTAGGATGGGATAGTTTTTCCTTGAGAGAAAGAAGAGTAAATAGAGCACAAGGTAGTTGGCAGTACTTTGTAAAATAGAGCATAGGTATAAGGACGTTTGTTGATTTATGTGGGATCTGTTTTGTGGCAGTTTTCTGAGCATACGCACACTTTTTTTTAGCTGCTTATAGTATTATTTTAAAAGATATCTTGCTTAATTTCCTTATATTCCTTGAGAGCTAAGTTTCTTAAAGGCACGTATGTGAATCTCATATACCTCTTGTGTAAATGTTTGAGTGATCTATCCAGGAAAAAGCTGTTTCATCTTTGCCTCTGTGTGTTGATACACATTCTGTCAGAACACAGCTTTTTGGTAATGCTGCAATAAACTGTCACTCTAATGTGGTAACATATAATAGACACAATAACTCAGTCATTCCATCTTGCTTGACATAATAAAAAAAAATGGCTTGAAAAACACAGGCGAAAGAACCAGGTTGAAACTCTAGTTAGCACGGGTTGGAGGCTTTCTACTGTTGGAGTCAAGACTTTTTGAGCTGACACCTTTAGAGGGAAGGACTGTGAAAATTTTGATGTCTTTATCACCACTACCTAGAGTAGTGGGTGCCACAAAATGTCAAAGGTATGGAAAAGAGTATACATTTATTTACATTTAGTGTCAGTATTTTAAAGCATATGGCTATTTTCAACTATTTAATCTTGTGTTTGTCAACTGCTAGAGTCTCCAGAAGCCCTGGAGTTTTAACTACAGCCATCAAGTGTGAGCTGACTTTAGAGATTTAGTTTGATGGCCATTTACTACGGGCAACCTAGAAAGCACTGCACCTGGCACAGGTCCTGGGAACACCCTTTTCTTAGGCTTCTAAACCTTGAGATGGTATCATCGGCTCCACTTCCACAGTATCCATCTTATTCTCAATAGTCATTCTCTCCAGTGATACAAGTGTAGTACATTTGTTATTTATTTTATTTATTTTTTGAGATGGAATTTCACTCTTGTTGCCTAGACTTGAGTGTCATGGTGCAATCTTGGCTCACAGCAACCTCTGCCTCCCTGGTTCAAGCAATTCTCCTGCCTCAGCCTCCCAAATAGCTGGGATTACAGGCATGCGCCACCATGCCCGGGTAGTTTTGTATTTTTAGTAGAGCTGGGGATTCTTCACGTTGGTCAGGCTGGTCTTGATCTCCTGACTTCAGGTGATCTGCCTGCCTTGGCCTCTCAAACTGCTGGGATTACAGGCATGAGCCACCGTGCCCGGCCCACGTTTGTTATTTTTAAAAATACATTATTTTTTACTCCAAACATGAGGTGGTTTTATTTACACCAATATCTTAAATATTAACACATAGTAGAGAGAAAATAAAAAGGTGACATTTGGAAATCAAATTGACATTGGGAATTTTAGGTTAACTATGACATAGGTCACAGGAAAGAACTTGGCCAGATTTGTCAATCACATTTGGCTTAGTTTTGTGCATATGTTTGCCAGATGCAGCAGCCAGTTTATTGCTGGAGGGCAAAAAAAAAAAAAAACCTGGAGGAAAGGCTTGGCCCTTGTGCCGTTTAACCCGTTGGGGGGTCTTATTTTTGCTGAGATTTTGCCTACAGAGATCTGATCGGACAATAAGTATGAATGGGAAAATGGGGGTTCTCTTTGCCTTCCATAAACTAGAGATTCGTAGAATGTTCTTGTCAAGCTTTTTTAGGAACACAGTTGTAAAAAAGAAAAAAAGATGGAATATTAAAAATGTTATCTCTGCTGTGAAGAATACAGTTCTAGGTGTGAATGGTCATGCACAGGAAACACATACTCTTTATTGGGGGGATCTCCATTTCCTGGAAAGTTACCACTTAAAATGGGAAGCGTGAAAATATATGTATTTTTATAAAGTTAGCCTGATATGTAAAAGAATTTCAGAATTTTTGACAAATCAATCATATAATTAGAGGTCATATATTTATAGCTGATTCAGATCCCAAAATGAATAGAGATATCAAGGCCTTGAGCATATGGAGCGTTTACACATGAATAAGCAAGATGGCAGAAACTGTTTTCAAGCAGACCTATTTTTGGTTTTTTTTTTGCCTTTGCATGTTTTGGTGGTTCTTCAACTTGCAATTTCCATATAATATTTTTTCATGTTTACATTAGCATGTGATTAGCATGCATATAACTCCATAGTGGGATCTGTAAATGCTCCCCACTCCCCAAATAGGTCAGATGGCTGTGGGTTTTCATTTTCTTTACACTATACTTCTAGACTATTTGTTATGTAAACAGTAATTGTATTTTTTTCTTTTAATTATTAGTTTGAGTGAGGTGGCAGCTTATTAAGTTCTGTTTTTAAGTCAGAGACATTAATGTTTCAGGGCAGGTGTTTGAGTTTCAGAATTTGGAGGAATAGAACTGAATGCATTTATGTTACTTTTCCCTCACCATGCTTAGCATTTGAAAACTATAGTCACTCTTTAGCTATCAAAAAATTGTTGCATTATTTTCATAAAACCTTCCCACAACCAGACACCTAAACATTATGCCAAGTCATAACTGACTTCTGGAGGTAGTCTCTTTCACTCTTCTCACATCAATGGGAAATGTTTGAGGAAAATAGTTCATGAAGTTTACCAAATTTATTTTTTAATCTTGTGTGTGTGTATATGTCTGTTGAGTGAAAAAGAGAGAGAACCACACTATAATGTATTTCAGTGATTAAAACATACAGGGAATAAACCAGTTGAAGTATCATTTAATTGGACCTCTTATCTTTCACCTAATACAGATGTATGAGGATTATAAGTTACACACACACACACACACACACACACACACACACACACACACATCTCCCCAAAGGCCTCTGACACAGGCATGTGCATGTGCACATACACACACATACAGCCTTTGTATTTCCTTTTTTTTCTTGAGACAGATTCTCTCTCAGTTGCCCAGGCTGGAGTGCAGTGGCACGATCTCAGCTCACTGCAACCTCCACCTCCTGGGTTCAAGTGATTCTCCTGCCTTAGCCTCCAGAGTAGCTTGGACTACTGACACCTGCCACCATCCCTGGCTAATTTTTATAGTTTTAGTAGAGACGAGGTTTCACCATGTTCGCCAGGCTGGTCTTGAACTCCTGACCTCAAGTGATCTACCTGCCTCAGCCTCCCAAAGTGCTGGGATTGCAGGCATGAGCCACTGCGCCTGGCCTGCATTTCATTTCTGGTTAGCTCAGGTCAGTGAGTCATTAATGGTGGGTAAAGTATGAAGTGAAGATGTTTTCTCTAACAGTGCTGTGGGAATGAATGGGGTAACAGTAACTGTGGCTGTTCCACACATTGAGATGGTTGAAAAAGAAAATGACTGTTGATACATGTGTAGGGAGCTGGGGTGGGTGGGCCTTAACCACTTCCATGTCACTATATACCATATATATATATGTGTATATATATATATATATATATATATATATACACATATATTATTGCATTTTAGCTTCTGGGGTACATGTGAAGAACATGCAAGATTGTTGCGTAGGTACATACATGGCAATGTGGTTTGCTGCCTCCATCCCCATCACCTGTATCTGGCATTTCTCCCCATGTTATCCCTCCCTAACTTCCCCCCACGCCCACTGTCCCTCCCCTAGTCCCCCAGAGACCCCAGTGAGTGATGCTCCCCTCCCTGTGTCCATGTATTCTCATGATTCAACACCCGCCTATGAAAACGTGGTGTTTTTCTGTTTTTGTGTCAGTTTGCTGAGAATGATGGTTTCCAGGTTCTCTATATTTTTATCTTTCCTTTGGTGATTTGCAGATTTATTGAGACAAATATTTTCAACTAAGTAATTCTTCACATTCCAATATGTGTGATGAAATTCCTACCTGTAGAGTTACTGTGGAATCCCAGTAAACATTGGAAGCATGGAAAAAATTGAATTGGAAATCCTGAAAGCCCCATGATACCAAAAATCATATGGCATTGAACTTGCCTGGGTGTCTTATGATTGTATTTGTCTGTCTAACCTCACTGTACTGTGATTTCATTAAGAGCAGGGACAAATTTTAAATTTCCAGATTTTAAATTTCACAGTTCGTTGTAGCAGAAGTATTCAATAAAGGATAGTAGAATGAAGAAAATAGTGAGTGAAATGTATTGAAACATCAGGATCTCTCTATTTTGTTATCTTTACCAAAGTCATGATTTTTTCACTTAGGTAAGTGGTGGGAATTTACATTTCTCTTCTTTTGTATTTACTGATTCTGTCAAGGCACTATGATACTAACAATGAAAAGAACACTGGAATAATAATACCAATACCTGAGTTTAAATTTTGCTGTCACCTCTCACGTGCTTTTTGTCTTTCTTGAGCCTTCGTTTCTTCATCTGTAAAATAGGCTAATAATATCTACCCTATGTAAGTGTTATTTCAGAGTTACCTTTCTTTCTTTATTCAGGGAACTCTTCACATCTCCCATAATCCTCAGCTGCCTAGCTAATATAGTAAAGAGACAATTTGGAAACATTTCATGATGCTTTAAAAAAAGTTCCCTGTAAATCTTGCTCTGCAGGTGTCATGCTGATGGAAAGGAGGATTGAGAGCCTCTACTACTTTTGGAGTAGGGCAGGGGCAGCTTAGATTCTAGATGAAATGTGCCCTGCAGCCGTCAGAGAAGTTCTTGTAAAAGCCAGGATTTGTTGAAAATCCTAAAGCTTCCATTTATACATTAAGAAGGAACACTGACGACCTGAGATGGGATCCTGTGTAGAATGAGATGTAACCACATAGGAGGGGAAGACCCTTGCAGTGGGGCAAAGTGATGCTTGAGGAGAGGCTGAGGCTGAGGATCAAGAACAAGGCTGTTAGAAACAACACAAAACACTTAGAGGGTGAAGAGGGAGAGGCAGAGGAGTCTGTATCTCCCTGATTCTTTGGAACCTTGGGGGAGTGCCTTTTGAGGAGCTCCAAGCCACCTTGCCATCGGTGGTAGAGTTGAAAAGTGGCCTGTTGGCCGGGCGCGGTGGCTCACGCCTGTAATCCCAGCACTTTGGGAGGCCAAGGCGGATGGATCACAAGGTCAAGAGATCGAGACCATCCTGGTCACCATTGTGAAACCCCGTCTTTACTAAAAATTACAAAAAATTAGCTGGGCATGGTGGCGCGTGCCTGTAATCCCAGCTACTCAGGAGGCTGAGGCAGGAGAATTGCCTGAACCCAGGAGGCGGAGGTTGCGGTGAGCCGAGATCGCGCCATTGCACTCCAGCCTGGGTAACAAGCGCGAAACTCCGTCTCAAAAAAAAGAAAAAAGAAAAGTGGCCTGTTGAAGAGAAAGCCATTCTAGTCACGTCTTTTCCAGGTACCTCATATCTTAAAATTGAGCCAGATGTTCTGGAGAGGTGGATGGTGACATGACCTTATAAGCAGGCATCAGCCCACCTTGCAGAGTCTCAGCAGCTCAAAGCAAGGGAGTCTTTGGCAGACGTTACAGGGTGCTCCTCTCCAAGCTGCAATCACAGCTGAGTCTGATATCAGATAGAGCTGAGATGCGGAGTCTAGTCAGTCGGGGGGGATGGCCAGAAGCAGGCATTGTTTGGTGCCTACGACCAGAGGACCATCCCAGACCCTTCAGAAGAGCTACAGTGATGTTAGAAGCCTGTACCCACCACCAGGCAAGATGAGTCGTTCGTCTCTCAGACGTTAGCAGCCCACCCAAGAAGGGCAGTAAAGAGAGCAGATGTTCTTTGCCACCACAGCATCACATGCACTTCCTCTTAGGAGGTGCTAGCATGCCAAGAGAAGGGGGAAGAGAGAAAACGACCCAGAAGACTGAAAATCAAAAGACCCAAATTGACTATTTTCCAAAGAACCTGAGTGATACCAAATGAACCAGCTTAAAATGTTTGTTTGGTTTTGCATTTTTGTCACTAAGGGAGGATGAAGACTTGTGAGCAACATGAAGTCAGTTACGTGATGGGAAAAACAACTTTAAAAAATACTATTTTTTGCACATCTGTATTATGATGAATAGATTCCCAATCGGCCATGCTTGTGTATCTTTCCCTCTTTTTAACTTGCGGATATATAGTGTTCTCATTTACAATGAATGCATTTGGAGCATTTTATGGGGTACAGAATACTTTCCCATACACCCTCTCATCTGTTCCTTACTACAACACAGTGAGGTAATGTCAATATTATTATGCTTATGTTTCAGGAAGCTGAAGATTTGTTCAAGAGCAGATAGCTTGAAGAGAGAGAGAGAGAAAGAGAGAGAGTGCTTACAGCTCAGGTCCTTTCTCCATGCTTATCAGCCACTACAAATGCTACTGTCTTGAGTCTCATCTTCCTCTGGAAACTGCTTGTACTTTGTACAGGGATAGTTATTTGTTAGTTCTTACACATTTAAAATTGACAGTAGTGCCATAAAGCTTTATCAGGATGTATTTAAAATGAAAACAGCCTCTTGTTATCTAGCATGCAACTGATTCTTTGAATTTGGTTTGGTTAGTCAGAATCTTACTAGAGGGCTATCCAGGCGATAGTTGATGAGTACATCAAAACCAACCAAAACAAAAACAACAGCCTATGGCAAACTCATTCTGATCATTTGCATCCTAGAAAAAAGTGCAGAGAAACAAAAACGAGTCAAGATGTTATAAATCCAGGGTCAATATTTTATGCAATGTCAATAGTGTATGAGTTCCAAAGGATTTATGTCACAATTATTTTAGAAGTGATCCACTTTTATTTACTGTAATGAATAAAACCCCACACCAGAATACAAAGGATAGAGGGCAGATGTATTTCAAACAATGATTGCAAACCACTTATGGGCTTCAATACGAAGTAATAGAGACCATCTCTTCTCTTTGGCTTTTCATTCATTTTTAGCATTAGTGAGTTTATGGCCGGTGCTCTTGATCTTGAGCCCTAAGAGGTATGTGTCTTTGCCATGCTCTGTGACCACATTCAGGAGAGTGAGTGTGCCTTACATATCCATAATCCAGATCTTTTTTTTTGAGACGGAGTTTCACTCTTGTTACCCAGGCTGGAGTGCAATGGCGCGATCTCGGCTCACCACAACCTCCACCTCCCGGGTTCAGGCAATTCTCCTGCCTCAGCCTCCTGAATAGCTGGGATTACAGGCACACGCCACCGTGCCCAGCTAATTTTTTGTATTTTGAGTAGAGACGGGGTTTCACCATGTTGACCAGGATGGTCTCGATCTCTTGACCTCGTGATTCACCTGCCTCGGCCTCCCAAAGAACCCAGATCTTAAATGGTAGAGGGCTGCTGTTATAATTTGGTGCTCAGGGACTGCCCCCTTTTGTATATGTTTGCCTAATGTATGCTACCTTTTATTGAAAGCTTTTTATTCGTGATCTTCATTCTAGCTGGACTCGTGGAGCTCTTGGTCATGAGTATAGAAGTAGATCTAGAGGGTGTTTTTGAATGGCATCTTTCATTGCTAGTGTGTTTTGTGACCAGCCAGGTTTATGGATAAACCCAATTCATACATTTCTCGGAGAGATGCATGAAAGCAGCTTTTTCCTCTTCACTTAGGAATTTTTATTTCCCTTCAGGGTTCAGTGGGCCATTTGGTACCTCCATTATCTCATAACTTACTCTTACTATTTACGTGACTTTTTTTTTTTTTTTTAGAATGTTAAAATAGCATGTTGGCCCTTTTATGTAACATTTATTTTCAAAGTCAGACCATACTTAGCATCAGAGTGCTGTAAATTTACACCTTAAATTTGTTTGGAATTCTTTGTATATTGATATTTTTAGAGTCTTCATATGCAAGCAGAAACTTTCCATCCCCTCTCGACTGATCACCGTGAGGACAGGGCGTGAGACGGGCGAACCCGTGCCCTTGTGTGCCTGCAGTGGCTAGCCTTTTGTTACACACTTCATACTGGTCACTGTCTGATACAGGTCCAACAAATGAAAACATGCCCAAGTTAAAGAAATTCAATCTCCTTATCCATCACCTTAGAAAAATGACAACACAACATGTATGTGATTTAAAATGACTTGCTGGAATATTTACTGCTAGATTGGGAGACCATTTCTACTGATAAGGAACTCCTTTGGTTTATCAAAGTTTTTCATACTATTTGTTAATTAACTCCATGTCCTTAATATCCACAGCTCATTTTTCCTATGATAATGACTCCATTGTGCAACATATAAATATAATGAAAAATATCCCTACCTGTATTAAAAAATTGAGAACCCTCAATTTCATTCACACACGTCGTATTTTGTGGTCAACTCAGGACCGTAGTTACATAACTTGAGTTATTATTGCCGGAGCAGCGAGATAAGAGAGGCATTGAAACATTGCAAAGTAGAATGCAGAGGACCAGGGTGGTGATGCTGACTTTGTAATAAGCCTCGTCCTGCCATGACTGTTGTATGAGGGTTTTCCTTTCCTTTTTTAAGTGTTACATATTTGGATGCAATTATTTTTGTCCTTTGATTTTTTTATTATGTTTTTCCTCTTTTTCATACAAAAGTGATTTTATCTAGAAAATGTAAACCAGTAAGCTTTGAACTATTTAAGCAGATTAAAAGAGAATTTGCCAGGTTTCAAATGATTTCCTCATTTGGATCTGGAATGCAGCACTTACTGATAGGAATTCTCTAACTCATGCCTATTTAAAAGTATTGTGTACACATTTCAGCAAATTTTGGCAAAAGCGTGTCTTCTGATGAGGAAGTGACTGTTCCTTTCTTTTGCCATTTCCCAGTCTTAAACTCTTGTTTACATGAAGCTCCTTTGTTAAGGATTCAACCTAAAAGTCTTTGATACTATTGAGTCCATCCCTGACTCATCATTAGCCAACACTGTGTCTGGCTGGCAACTTTTCCGTAAGTGGTAAGGTCAGCCTCATTCAGTATTGCACAGCCTTTCCCATTCCTTTTGCGTCAGTGAGAATCAAATGATTCAGCAGTGAAAAGCAAACTGTTGGACTGGAATAGCAAGATGACCAATCTCTAAAATCTCAGGAAACTGATGTTCAGACTAGGATTCTCTCATGCTTAACATGCGCCTTACCGGTTCTTTGTGAAGAGCTTGCTCTTGGTAAGAGCACTCTTTAACATTTGTCTTTACTACAGGTAATCACCATCTGTAATTCATGATTTCTCTTCTTAGTTAATAAGGTTGTGGAATATTTGAAAGCAACTCAGAGTCAGCATGGTATAGCAGAGAAGGCACTGAGTGGATTGATATGTGTACCGTCTGGGTGCTCATTGAAAGGTCTGTTACCTTCCCTTAGTCTATAACTTCATCTGTAAAATGGAAATAATGCTACCTACTTCACAAGGTTGATGCAAAAGTTAACCTGTATAAAATTACTGGGTAAAATGTAAAACCGTATTCGTATTTAACGGACTGCTATCCTGTTAAGAAGCAGAAGTATTTGCTATCATTTCAGAGAAGCTGAGAATACTGGAACCTTTTAAAGTTGCAGCATAATGTCTTAGAAGAAGTGACTTGTTAACTATTGGCTTGAACGAGGAGGTTTTCCATTTTCCTGTTTTTGAGACAAGGTCTCGCTCTATTACACAGGCTGGAATGCAGCAGTGTTGGGCTCAAGTGATCCTCCCGCCTCAGCCTTTTGAGCAGCTGGGACCACAGGCATGTGCCACTGTACCTGGCTACTTTCTGTAGTTTTTGTAGAGACCGAGTCTCACCACGTTGCCCAGGCTGGTCTCAAACTCCTGGGCTCAAGCCACCCTTCTGCCTTGGCTTCTCAAAGTATTAGGATTACAGGTGTGAGCTACCATGCCTAGCCAACGAGCAAAGTTTTCAGTAGTCAGATTGTAGCATGTCCCTTCATCTGTGGCTCTGTAATGATATCGTGCTATACTGGAAAATCTTCTTTCCTTGACTGCAGAATTAAAAATGAAACTGGATTTGAGTTAGCTACTACTCTTTCAGTAAATTGTGTGTATTTCCTTTTAAATAATTTGCCGCTGCTTCCAGTTGTTTCAGCCTTATCATTCATTTTCTTTCCTCAGTCTTTTCTTCACTGCTGAGGGTAAGCAATGAAGAATTTCCTTTCACTCTGCCCAGCTGTTTATGGACACACAGAAACCTTTTTTTTTTTTTTTTTTTAAGAGGCAGGTGTTAATTCAGAGGAAATGAAGTGTATTTTTTAAACCTAGTGGTGGGTGTGCCAAGTTAAGGACCTTGCAAGGAAAAATTGAACTTTGGAGGCAAAATGATTATTGGGGCTCGTCATCTGCATAATGAAAGTCTTTGCTATTATAATTTCATTTGGCAAAGATGAAGTTGGACCCTTGGGAGATGCCTTGCCAAATCTTTATCCATCGTTCTGAATGGATTGCAAGCCAGACTTTGTTATCGGAAAACTACTGGTCATCCTTTCTTTTTTTTTTTTTTTTGAGACGGAGTTTCACTCTTGTTGCCCAGGCTGGAGTGCAATGGCGCCATCTCGGCTCACCGCAACCTCCGCCTCCTGGGTTCAAGCAATTCTCCTGCCTCAGCCTCCTGAGTAGCTGGGACTACAGGCACCCGCCACCATGCCCAGCTAATTTTTGTATTTTTAGTAGAGACGGGGTTTCACCATGTCGACCAGGATGGTCTCGATCTCTTGATCTTGTGATCCACCCGCCTCGGCCTCCCAAAGTGCTGGGATTACAGGTGTGAGCCACCGCACCCGGCCTGGTCATCTTTTCTTTGTGGTGTGTGCCCTTAACCTCAAGACTTCAGCTTGTAAACACTGAAACAGTGTTCACAGAAGGTGTTTGGAGAGGAGAGCCTTTTACAAATTACAGTCATTAAGGTATAATGCCATATGGGCTCAAGGGGTGGCGGAAAGGCTGAGCAGCTTCTTGTTCATTAAGACTGAAATATTTATATGAGCACTAATAATAATGGCATATTTCAGAGTCTGTGTGGTATGAAATTGAGCAGTGATGCAATTAGGTAATATTGACAGCTCCTATTATAATTATGTAAATAGTATTAAGTTCTGCTTTCCCTTTATCTTTAATTTCCTTGTGCATATGTATGGAGAAGGCTAGAAAATACATGTTGGGCAGGAGTCCTTGGCTATTTATTTATAGGACAGAGTAGCCTGAAGCTTATGTTCCTCTGAGTTATTTTTTTCATCCAAATTAAGCAAGTCCAGTGGGTTCCCAGAGGGAAGATGCAAATATGTGTTTACTTGGAGAAATGCTTAGTGCTAGAGCATCCACATGAGGACCCTGACAACCTCATAGGTCCATTCTGAGTACTTCTCTTTTGGAGCTGTGTGTTGGGCTCCCACTTGACTAATACCAGTACTTCTTTGTTACGTTTGGAACCGTTAAAGTTGTTCTCCATAGGGATGTTTTCTGTGTCTAGCTGCCTATCAATCTTTTCATCTCAATGCAGAAGTATTTGATTAGTGTATTTAAAGTAATAAAGATGCCAACAGTAGTGTCACCTTGATTGATGCTAATTCTAAGTCTTTAATGGTTCCTCTGCTTTGGCCACTATCTCTGCAGATTGTGATTTTTATGGTAAAATAGTGCCCTGCTGTCCAAAGGCTTAATCGTAAATTCTGGTCTCCCTTTCTTTAATGATTTTGCATGCAGTGGTATAATCCCAGTAACATACATTATCTCTGTTAAAAGCAAGCAGTGACTTTCACAGGGGCGATTAATGCATTTATAAGGAGCTCAAGGAATCCTTGTTGGGATCATAGCAGAGGTGGTGATGATTGTGTTTGCTGGGCATTAGAATCAGCAGCAACATTGCCTAGTCCGTCTGAAAATCATTGAAGATTTTTATGCAGTCCCGATTCAGCGCATTAATGTTGTCCATGGGACTGTAACTGCAGCAGCAAAAAGGCAGGATTTGCAACCCGAAGATGCTATCAGTATGTGGCTGTCACACCAATGAAATGAAAAGCAAGTTAAATTATATGAGGGCTTTCCTTCTTTAGAACAGTCTTAAACAGATTTGGGTTCACTCCATTGGAAATATCTGTTGATGAAAATATCTCTTATCCTGAAGGTTTTCGGGCTAAATTTTCTCAGTGCTAATATATGTTTAGTCTTTAATCTCCTTACTCAAGTCCAGAGATAGACTTTTAAATAGGAAGAAATGTGCCTAGTAATAGTCGCATTTATGGGACTTTCAAGGTATGGATAATTTGCTTATGTAAATATACGCCCTTATGCACGATCCATACTAATACCTCTCTGAAATGACATATCTTATTGCAGAAAAGCTTAACATGAATTAAATTGATGCTTCGCCATCTTGTAAGAGTAGTTTACTTTCGCATCAACCACAATGCATAGCTTCTTGCATGTATGTAGTAGCTGTTTTAAAATAGTGCTTAATGCTCTTATTGAAAAGACCTTGATAATTGAAAACATTTTTTAAAAGCATATTAATATTGGCACACATTAATGTTACTATATACCTATTTTCTCCTATTTAATTTTACTATATTCTGTGCTTTCAAATGAAGCTAGATGGAACTATAAGAAAATGTTAGGTGTTTACATCAGATTGCTTTCCACTAATTTTATTCAGTTCTGATGATACCATTATACAAAACATCCTCTTTTAGTGCTAACCACTGACATCTGGACAAAAGTGTTAACCTCTAGTAAGGAGAAGACCCTTGTAAAATGTTTGAACCATGTACACTTTCAAAGAAGCTAACGCTGAATTGCATTATAGGAAGACACTTATTCCCCACGTGGTGCCAGCTTATAGGAAGAAACCACAGACCTCGGAAGCCAAGCCTGGAAGAAGGGTCCTCTTGAAATAGCATCTATTCAACATTTCTGGGGGTAGCTATAGTTAATCGTTCTGGATAATAAAAAAGGCTACCCAATGTTTATTTTCTGGTGGACATTTGAGGAGATGTGCCTACCTCATAGTGGTTATTATAGAAAACGCCTCAGTTAACAGGCATCAGATTCAAAACTTGAGACATCTATGAGGGTTATCTATAATAATGACTTACTTGCAAATTCTTTTATTTTGCCCTAATATAGTTATTTTTTTTTTTTTTTTTGAGATGGAGTTTCGCTCTTGTTACCCAGGCTGGAGTGCAATGGCGCAATCTCGGCTCGCCGCAACCCCCGCCTCCTGGGTTCAGGCAATTCTTCTGCCTCAGCCTCCTGAGTAGCTGGGATTAAAGGCACACACCACCATGCCCAGCTAATTTCTTTTGTATTTCTAGTAGAGACGGGATTTCACCATGTTGACCAGGATAGTCTCGATCTCTTGACCTCGTGATCCACCCGCCTCGGCCTCCCAAAGTGCTGGGATTACAGGCTTGAGCCACCGCTCCCGTCCCGCCCTAATACAGTTTAAGGTGATTGTTTGAAATGTTGAAGTCCAGATGTTCCGATGTGCCCTTGTCGGTAACGGTTATTCGTGAGCCATTGGACATCTCTTCACCAGAGTGAATACGGAAAACACGCACACAGAGTGTAACCCCTCCCGCGGGGGACCTTTATCTTTTAGTGTCACTCAAACATTTGAAACATGGGCAGACCAGAAAAGGGTGTTAGAAAGCTTGGGATGGATGAGGAGGGCTGGGACTAAATGAACTAGGATTGACTGGGGAAGACGGCTGGTGTGGGATCCTGTGGGGATCTCTATGGTAATGAATCCCGTGTGAAGACAATACCTGCCCTCCAATCTGTTTGTCTACTCATTCTACCATTGTGGGCTCCACTGATTATCGATAGTGTAATTAGAAAAACCAGAGAAAGGCTCTTCTGTGGGTGCCAATAATCAGCAGATGCCACAGAGGTCTAACTAAGCATTAAGATGACATCTTGTGTGATTCTGTGACAGAGATGCAAACCACTTATCAGAGGAGGTGCGAGCTGCATTGTTTAGTCTCTCTTGCTATGTGATTATTTTCTTTTGTAGTTTTGAGAAATTAACATTGGCTCATGTATTCAGCAATATTCAACAGGAATTCTTTTTTTAAGCCCCAGGGCTTATGTTTAAAAATGCAGATTAATTCTCAGAGGCTTTCAAAAGCATTTCTGCATCATGCTACTAATTAAGATAAGGTTATCATTTTAAGTTATACCAGGAATGCAATTAGAGCTTCTAGTGAGAACTGTAGCATTCAATTTTATGCAAATGATTCAGACCTGGTGAGGCAGAATACAGTTTTAATAGGACAAGTGAACATACTGTGATTTTTTAGATATAATGTGAATCCAGAAGACACCTGAACAGCATCCCTAACACATCATGTAGCCCAAGTCACTGGGAATCTAGTTTAACAGCCTTTCATTGGGAGAGATTCAATAAGGTGCCTTCCATTCTCCGTTGTTTAGCGACTGTTATTTTGCATTTTGAGAGGGATTTTTTGTTTTTCAATTTGAATGGTCTTCGACATGAGAAAGGGTACGAAGCGCAGATGAGTGAGGTCCCTCGTTTATCTAGACTGACATATGCTACCTGTCATTCCTTTTCTTTTTGTGGGATCTACAGAATCCAGGTAACCAGCTGACAGTGTAATTAACTAACTTTTCTACACTGTCCATCTCTGCTAAGCGTATTTGGTGTTGGATAAGAAACATACATGTCTTATCTGCCAACTGTCAGTAATTACTTATTCATTGAGTGGATACCTGTTTTCTAAGGATGTATGAGGACTGCGAGGTTGAATAGCTCCTAGGGAGGCTGTAGATCTTTTCCTTCTAGGATCATTGTTATCTGGAGCTCTCCATTTGGTCATAAATTACAGCACTTCTGGGCTTCCTTTTCTTAAACCTCTTAAAAATACCTGGAACACCTTTTACTTTTCCCTGGTTGGCTTTTATTCTCATTTGACCTGTCAGCTTGTGCTACATTTTTCTATGCACCTAAATTCCTCAAATTGCAGTTGTTCATTCAGTGGATATCTAGAGATTTTCCCTTGTGTGCCAGGCACTGTGCTAGGTATTGGACACGTGGTGGTGAAAAATGATACTGTGCTAGTATGTATAACATATGCCTGCCATTCCCACCTCTACCATTAAGCATGTAACATCCCTTCCCAGCACTTGTGACCTTGCCTTGTAATTTACAGAGAAGAAAAATATCCTCTAGTACAATCTCCTCTATCTTCTCCCCTCCTCCATATGTATCATTATCCACAGCTGAAAGTTGTTTTCTGTTCTGTCTCATAGAAAGTGTCACCTCACCATTAAATTGCCGTGATTAATTTTTCTTTAATGTTTATTTTTATGCACTAATTTTTCCAATAATTAGTTTTTGGAAGAATTTATTTCTTGCATTCGTTTTTTTCTCTCTCTCATTGATCTCAATCTTTCTTTCTTACTCTTCTGCTATTTCCCTTTAGCCAACAAGCAGGCTCACGTTTTTGGCTCAACCCTATCAAGAAACAATAAGTAAAAAATCTGTTATCTTACCTCTGCTACTCATTCAGACTTTCTCGTTTCTTCAAAGTGTGCCACACAAATTCTGATGTTTCTTCTTCACGTCTCTGTCTTATTACAAGTCTGGCTTCAGGACCAGCATATCTCTAGGCCAGTCCCCACCCAAGTTTACTCGTCACTTCGCTTATTCTCGTACTAACATTCGTTACTGCTGCATCCTTCCTTCTTCTGGAAGTCGGCAGCTGTCTTGAATCCATGGCGTCATTTCTTCATCCTCAGTTTCTTAGGCTGAGTTGTCTTTTCTTGCAAACTCTTTTGGTGACAATGTCCCTCAGGGTTTCAACTTTAGTATTCTTCTTTACTTACTCTGTGTGAGGAGGTTCTTAAAAGAAGAGGCTTCAGAGGTGAACTGTGAATGCCCGAAAAACATATGCTACACACATGGTGTGGGCATGTACGTTTTTCTGAGAAAAGGGTTTGTAGCTTTTATGTGATTTTCAAAAGGTGCCAGAGACGAAGCCACAGATGAAACCTCACTCCCTGAGTGGTGGCGTCCTCTTCCAGGGTGTCCTGCTCCAAACCCTCACCGACATTTGTGCTGTATTCTATCTCAGGCTGAGGCATTGCTCTTGACCTAAGTTCTTAAAGAACCTTCCAGTGTCTTCTCCTTCCGCACTCAGTTTTATGCCAAATTCTTTCCATTATGATTCACAAATATATTTGGTCTGTCGTGATTTTGTCTTAGTTAAATTCCCTGTCAGCTATTTCTCACCGTCCTGGGCCAGTCCGCACAGTATGTCCAGAAATATCTCTTGATGTATCCTAAAGTTAAAAAGCCTGTTCACACAGCCTGGGCAACAGTGTGAGACTCCGTCCCCTCCCCCCGACACACACAAAAAAGCCTGTTCATAGGATTTTCCCTCATTTAATATGCTTCAGTAACATTCATTCCCTCCTCCTCTACAGGTCAGACTCCAAGTGAGAAATCACTTGAATTATGAAAGCCTTCAATATAATTCCCCTTACTCGTATAACTCTTCCTCAACTTAGGAACACTTTGAAGCCTTTGCAGTTAGCAAAGAGAAAACTGCCCCCTTCAACCTTTAAATATTTGCTTACAATCAACTGACAAAATACAGACTAACAGGAGAAAAGGCATACACATTTATTAACATGCACTGGAGTTTTAACAAAACATAAGCACTTAAAAAGAAAATGGCTAGTCCTCAAGATGGTTGATACCTTTTTTTTGAAATAGGGTCTCACTATTACCTAGGCTAGAGTGCAATGGCACTATTTTGGCTCCCTGCAGTCTTGACCTTCAGGTCTCAGGTGAACCTCCTACCTCAGCCTCCTGCGTAGCTGGGACCACAGGCACACATGACTATACTCAATAGTTTTTAAAAAATTATTACTTAGGCCAGGCAGAGTGGCTTACAGCTGTAATCCCAGCACTTTGGGAGGCCAAGGCGGGTGGATAACTTGAGGTTAGGAGTTCGAGACCAGCCTGGCCAACATGGTGAATCCTTGTTATCTACTAAAAATATTAAAAAATTAGTTGTGTGTGGTGGTGTGCACCTGTAGTCCCCAGCTATTCGGGATGCTGAGGTGGGAGGATCCCTTGAACTCAGAAAGCAGAAGTTGCAGTGAGCTGAGATTGCACAACTGCACTCCGGCCTGGGCAATAGAGTGAGACGGACACACACAGCAAAAAATTATTTGTAGAGACAGGGTCTCACTCTGTTGCCCAGGCTGGCCTCAAACTCCTGGGCTCAAGAAATCCTCCTGCCTGAGTCTCCCAATGTGCTGGGATTACAAGGCATGAACTACTGTCCCTGTACTGGTTGACACTTTTTTTTACTTTTCATTTTTTGAGATGGAGTCTTGCTTTATTGCCCAGGCTGGAGTGCCGTGGTGCAGTCTCGGCTCACTGCAACTTCAGCCTCCTGGGTTCAAGTGATTGTCCTGCCTCAGCCTCCTGAGTAGCTGGGATTACAGGTACCCACCACCACGCCTGGCTCATTTTTTGTGTTTTAGTAGAGACAGGGTTACAGTATGTTGGCCAGGCTGGTCTCGAACTCTTGACCTTGTGATCTGCCTGCCTTGGCCTCCCAAAGTGCTGGGATTACAGGCATGACCCACCGTGCCTGGCCTGATTGACACTTCAATATCATCTTGGGGTTACAGAAAGATTAAAAACTTTGATTATGGCAGAACAGGTTTTATGTAGATGATCTTCTTATATAGATGAAACCTCACAGGTAGCAGCCCTCAGAGAGAATAGATGGTAAATGTTGCTTTAGACCTATAAGGGGTTAGAGTCTCAGGTCACATGCCCTAACTCTGGACAAGAGGGAGGCTGAGAGAAAACATGGATGCATCAATACCAATTTTCTCTACAGGTGTAAATCTCCCCTACAGAAGACAGCTTTTCAGCTGTTCTTGTATTTCCAGCCCTTCTCAATAGGCATCTTGAAATATGTCAAAGAAGTATATTTTGGGGTGCAATGTTTTGATCTCCTTCACAGTTCTCCAGATGTGCTGTGCTGCAGTTTTCTCTCCCTGAAAGGAATCCCTCTTGGATCTACAGAGATGTTTCCTATTTATCTTCCACGATCCAGCAGAGCCATTGCCCAGGTCCTAGCCGGCATTCAGCATGGCTTCCCTCTTGTCCATAACTCTGTAGTTGCATTGACAACTTCTCAGTGCCCTCACTTCGTTCTTACCCCTCTCTCCAGCAAGATGAGAGGCCAGGGAATTTGCAGCAAATGTGTGTTACCTGAGTCTCTTTAGCACTTCAAGAAGTGCATGTTGACAGCACACACTCAACTTTAACTGGACATTTATTTAGCTATAAAAGGCATTCTAGATCATTTTCTGGATCAAACAGACAAATCAACCTTTTCAGATACCTTTCTGCCTGAGACTCCAGCTGCTGTGGTTAAAACAGCAGTTAGTATCCCTGAAATTCTCCGCATGGTGTAGTCTACATAAATGTGCATCTTATGTAATATATATTGTTACACATGTAATAGATGTTATGTACCAGGAGAAAGGTTTGGATCTATTTTGTGAAACAAGATGAACAGCATATATAAGCATGTAATATATTTTCTATGATACCCTTTTTAAAGAGAAGGTAAATCTTGAGTATGTTGACAACAGCTCTGAGGTAGTTGATGTGTGACTCAGTGGTAATCTGGTATTTTTTAGCGAGTTTATGCAAGGAGAGAGCTCTTCCACTTCTCCCTTCTATGGTTCTTATTCTCCTTCTTGCCCCTAGTTAAGGCAACATTTGAGATCTTTGTGCTTTAAATTTCACAGTGTCACACATTAATAAAAATGATGGATATTTTCTGTTTTCTGAGAGTTTGCTAGATTTTTCAAGGTAATTTATTAACAAGATATATCCTAAGGAAATCCATTTTTCCAATTATCAGTATCTCAGTAACATGTTTTGTTAATGAGGAAACTGGGTCACAGAGAAGTTAAATTACTTCCCATGGAGTCTTTGTCAAAGAACTGTTAAGTGCGATACCATTAAAAGTTCAGCAAATTTCTTCTAGAAAAAACAGAGTGCTTAATCATCTGTATTAGTAAGTATTTATCTTTAAGTCAACCTGGTAAATAGTTTTTGGATACAGCACAAAGCCTAGGGTACCTTACCTTCTGATCCACTGAACCCTCATCTGTCTTTCCTTCTGGTTTTTTCTTTTTCTTTTTTTTTCTTTTGAGGTGGAGTCTTGCTCTGTCACCCAGGCTGGAGTGGAGTGGTGCGATCTCAGCTCACTGTAACCTCTGCCTCCTGGGTCCCCTGCCTTGGTCTCCCAAGTAGCTGGGACTACAGGTATGCACTACTGTGCCCAACTAATTTTTTTTGTTTTTGTTTTTGTATTTTTAGCAGAGATGGGGTTTCACCATGTTGGCCAGGCTAGTCTGAAACTCCTGACCTCAAGTGATTCACCTGCCTTGGCCTCCCCAAGTGCTGGGATTACAGGTGTGAGCCACTGCACCCAGCTGCTCTCTGTATCTTATGCAGAGAACAATAACACAGAGATTCTTACTCATATTTTTATGAAAAATTTAAAAAGGAAGCAAAGATTTTTTTAAAGGAGTAGAAAGAGTTAATTTTCTTTCTGATACTTCTTAAAATGTGCAAGGAATTATCTGGCAGTGTTAGGTACATTAGGTGATGGGCATTCTGGTTTCTTGTTGTTGCTCGTATCTTTTCTGAAAATTTAAAGACTTCTTTTCCTTTTAAAATGCTTTGACATTTGGTTTGAATTGACAGGATTTAAATTGAAGCCATTCTCCTTTACCTGGGACTTTTGTTTTGTTTTTTTGTTTTTGCAACAGGGTCCTGCTCTGTCACCCAGGCTGGAGTGCACTGGTGCATTCATGGCTCACTGCAGCCTCGACGTCCTAGGCTCAGGTGATCTTCCCACCTCAGCCTCCTGAGTAGCTGGGACTACAGGCATGTACCACCATGCCTGGCTAATGTGTTGTTGTTGAGACAGGGTTTCACTATGTTGCCCAGGCTGGTCTTGAACTCCTGGACTCAAGTGATCCACCTGCGTTGGCTTGAGCCTCCCAAAGTGCTAAGATTACAGGCATGAGCCACTGCACTGGCCTTACCTGGAACTTTTACTTCTTCAGACTTCTTCTCCGCCTACAGTCATGTTATGAAACATCCGAATCCAAATTCTGCCTCCTTACCTTGTCACCAACAGTTTAGTCTTGGCCTGAGTCCGTGTGTTAGTCTCAGACTGATTTGATTCCCGTCAGTTGTGGCCACCTCATATGTATTTTCTTTTGTACAAGAATGGAGCCTACTTTTGTTAATGTGATAAAATGCGGTGGATTTTTTTTTTTTTCTTTTTTCTGGAAGGAATTTTGAAAGCTTGAACTGTTCCCTCCTGGAGTATGTCAGAGGATAGGGATGTCTCAAGATACCTGACTTTGTCGATGAACTTCTACATAGCCTTGATTATTGAATATCAGACCTCACAACTGGAAGTGTGTTTTACGATCATTCATTAATCCTCTTCATTGGAAAGGCTGAGTGGCACATTTAAGAGGTTGGGGGACATGAAGTGATGGGCATACTCCTTTTAACATTGCTTCATTATAAGGCAGATTGATTAGGGCCCCTGCTACTGTCCTGAAAATTATACATGTCCTCTGGTTCCAAATTACTTCCTTCTGTTTCACTCTGATTTTTGTTTATGGCTTTTAGTACCTCCTAGGTTTCTATTCAAGACCTCGTGTGAACTTTCTATATCTTGTCTTTTCTGCCTTTGTGATGCTACCAATTAGATTATAGATAGAACATCACATCTGCTCACTGCATCCCAGAATGGGCCCTATATATATTAATTATCCACTTTTCTGACCCTGTTCAATCCTGATTTAGCAATAGCAAGCTTAACAGATTGAAGCTTGCTGCTTTAAGCAATATCTTTGCAGACTATTTTCTTTTGGGTCTTGATTTCTATAGATCAGTCTAAAGGTGCTACCACCCGTATTAGTTCTCTGAAGACTTTTAAACAATGTTGTTAGTCTGTGGACATAACGAGAAAGTATACCTTAATAACAGAGACATTAGATTGCCTGCTAAGAGTTAACTTGCACAGATCTGCACAATGGATGTGATTTATTGTGAGTCATTGTTAACTGAAAATTTTCTATAAATAGAGACTCAAGAGATTACAGAACCCATAGATGTTAATCAAGGTGGTCTCTGGGAAAAATCTGAGAGGCAGGACTGGAAAGTGGTTATCATTTGCTAATCAGAAACATTATCGGACTAATTGTATCCTGTTTTGAAAAGGGCTGTACAAATATAACCAGGTTAGCAACTAAGAAAATGTAGAAAAGGAAAGTCAGCAAGACAAATACTGTTGATGATCCTGTAAGCAAAGGCTGGTGGAGAGGAAGTCCTGAATACAAGAACACTGCCAGCAAAACTGCTGATAAGTTTAGCATCTATTGTGCCAGGCATATGCTGAAAATTTTATCCGCACTGTTTTCAGAAATTCTCAGAAGGACTTTTGACCTACTGTTGCATTGTTTTCTTTCCAACTTTTGTTTAAGGTTCAGGGATACATGTGCAGGTTTGTTACACGGGTGAATTACTATCACTGGAGTTTGGCGTGCAGATTATTTTTGTCACCGAGGTAATAACCATAGTACCCAACAGTGATTTTTCAGTCGTCACACTCCGCCCTCAAATAGGCACCCGTGTCTACTCTTCCCCTCTTTGTGTCCATGTGTCCTCAATATTTAGCTCCCGTATGTAAATGAGAACATGTGGTATTTAGTTTTCTTTTCCTGCATTAATTTGCTTAGGATACTGGCCTCCAGCACTATGCATGTTGCTGCAAAGGACATGATTTCATTGTTTTTATGGTTGCATAGTATACCATGGTATATATGTACTGTGTTTTCTTTATCCAGTCCACTGTTGATGGGCATTTAGGTTGACTCTATGTCTTTGCTTTTGTGAACGGTCTTGCAGAAAACATATGTGTGCATGTGTCTTCATAGTAGAACATGTTATATTCCACTGGGTATATACCCAGTAATGGGATTGCAGGATCAAATCGTAGTTCTGTTTTAAGTTCTTTGAGAAATCTTCAAACTGCTTTCCACAATGGCTGAATTCCTACCAGCAGTGTGTAAGTGCTATGTTTTCTCTGCAACCTTGTCAGCATCTGTTATTTTTTGATTTCCTAAAAATAGACATTCTTATTGGTGTGAAACAGTATCTTGTGGTTTTGATTTACCTTTCTCCAATGAATAGTGATGTTGAGCATTTTTCCATGTGTGTGTTAGTTGCCTATATGTCTTCTGAGAGGTGCCTGTTCATGTCCTTTGCCCATTTTTTAATGGTATTTTTTGTGTTAATTTGTTTATATTCCTTATAGATCCAGGATATTAGATCTTTGTTGGGAGTGTGGTTTGCAAATATTTTCTCTCATTCTGTACTTAGTCTGTTTACTCTGTTGATAATTTATTTTGCTGTGTAGAATTAGGTCCTGTTTGTCAATTTTTGTTTTTGTCACAATTGTTTTTGGAGTCTTTATCATGAAATCTTTGTCATGGTGTGTGTCCTGAATGTATTTCTTTTTATGTTTTTCTAGGGTTTTCTTTTTTTTTTTGAGACGGAGTTTCGCTCTTGTTACCCAGGCTGGAGTGCAATGGCGTGATCTCGGCTCACTGCAGCCTCCGCCTCCTGGGTTCAGACAATTCTCCTGCCTCAGCCTCCCAAGTAGCTGGGATTATAGGCACGCGCCACCATGCCCAACTAATTTTTTGTATCTTTAATAGAGACAGGGTTTCACCATTTTGACCAGGATGGTCTTGATCTCATGACCTCGTGATCCACCCGCCTCGGCCTCCCAAGTTTTTCTAGGGTTTTTATAGTTTTAGGTTTTAAAGTTAAGTCTTTAGTTTGAGTTGGTTTTTGTATATAGTGTAAGGAAGCGGTCTAATTTCAATTTTCAGCATATGGCTAGGCAGTTATCCCAGCACCATTTATTGAATAGTGAGTCCTTTCCCCATTGCTTGTTTTTGTCAATTTTGTCAAAGATTAGATGGTTATAAGTGTGCAGCTTATTTCTGGGTTCTCTGACCTGTTCCAATGGTCTGTGTGTCTGTTTCTTGTTTGCTTGTTTTACAAATATCATGCTATTTTGGTTCTTGTAGCTGTGTAGTATAGTTTGAAGTTGGATAGTGTAATGCCTCTGGCTTTGTTCTTTTTGCTTAGGATTGCTTTGGCTATTTTGACTCTTTCCGGTTCTGTATAACTTTTAGAATAGTTTTTTTTTCTATGTCTTTTTTTTTTTTAAGTACATGTGATAATTTAATACATTCATATAATTTGGAAAGGTCAAATCAGCATAATTGGGATAAGCATCACCTTAAATATTTGTCTTTTGTTAGAAACATTCTAATCATTTTCTTCTATTTTGAAATATACAATAGATGATTATACATTATAGTTACCCTACAAACTATGAAACACCTGTTCTAATTTCTTCTATCAAACTGTATATTTGTACCCATTAATCAACCTCTCTTTATCTCACCCTCCCGCCTCCTCTTCCTAGTCTCTGGTAACCACCAGTCTACATTCTATCTTTATGAGTTCCACTTTTTTATCTCCCAAATGTGAGTGAGGAACACATGTCTCTCTGTGCTTGGCTTATTGCACTCAACATAACAACCTCCAGTTCTATCCAGTTTGCTGCAAATGACAGGATTCCATTCTTTTTATATGGTTGAATAATATTCTATTGTGCATATAAATCACATTTCTTTGTATAATTTTTATATTTTTTGAAATGGAGTCTCACTCTGTCACCCAGGCTGGAGGGCAGTGGTTGCAATCTCAGCTCACTGCAACCTCCACCTCCCAGGTTCAAGCAATTCTCCTGCCTCAGCCTCCTGAGTAGCTGGGACTACAGGTGCTTGCAACCATGCTTGGCTACTTTTTGTATTTTTAGTAGAGACGGGGTTTCACCATGTAGGCCAGGCTGGTCTTGAAATCACATTTTCTTTATTCATTTATTCATGGGCACTTAGATTGAGTCTATGTCTTGACTATTGTGAATATTGCTGCAATAAACATGGGAGTACAGGTATATCCAAAAGAATCCAATTGATGGATATACTGATTTCATTTTTTTACCTTTTTTTTTCTTTTTTTTAGAGATAGGATCTTGCTGTATTGCCCAGGCGGGTCTTGAACTCCTGGGTTCAAGCAATCCTCCCACCTCTGCCTCCCAAAATGTTGGGATTACAGGTGTGAGTCACTGAGCCTGACTGATTTCCTTTCTTTTGGATATATATCCAGTAGTACATTGATAGATCATATGCCAGTTCTGTATTTAGGGGTTTTTTTCCTGTGTATAATATATATTATTGTACTTTAGATTCTGGGGTACATGTGCAGATCATGCAGAATTGTGGCATAGGTACACACATGGCAATGTGGTTTGTTGCCTCTATCCCCCTGTCACCTATATCTGGCATTTCTTCCCATGTTATCCCTCCCCAACTCCCTACCCCCACTGTCCCTCCCCTAGTCCCCTGCAACAGACCCCAGTGTGTGATGCTTTCCTCCCTATGTCCATGTGGTCCCATTGTTCAACACCCACCTATGAGTGAGAACATGCAGTGTTTGATTTTCTGTTCTTGTCTCAGTTTGCTGAGAATGATGCTTTCCAGTTTCATCTATGTCCCTACAAAGGATACAAACTCATCATTTTTTATGGCTGCATCGTATTCCATGGTGTATATGTACCACATTTTCCTTGTCCAGTCTATCATCGATGGGCATTTGGGTTCCAGGTCTTTGCTATTGTAAACAGTGCCACAGTGAACATACATGTGCCTGTGTCTTTATAATAGAATGATTTATAATCCTTTGGGTATATACCCAGTAATGGGATTGCTGAGTCAAATGGAATTTCCATTTCTAGGTCCTTGAGGAATCACCACACTGTCTTCCACAGTGGTTGAACTAATCTACACTCCCACCAACAGTGTAAAAGTTAGTATTTCTCCGCATCCTCTCCAGCATCTGTTGTCTTCAGATTTTTTAATGATTGCCATTCTAACTGGAATGAGATGGTCTCTCAATGTGGTTTTGATTTGCATTTCTCCAATGACCAGTGATGATGAGCATTTTTTCATATGTTTATTGGCCTCATGTATTTCTTCTTGTGAAAAGTGTCTGTTCATGTCCTTTGCCCACTTTTGAATGGGGTTTTTTTTTTTCTTCTTGTAAATCTGTTTTAGTTCTTTGTAGAATCTGGATATTAGCCCTTTGTCAGATGGGTAGATTGCAAAAAATTTTTCCCATTCTGTTGGTTGCCAGTTCACCCTAATGATTGTTTCTTTTGCTGTGCAGAAGCCTTGGAGTTTGATTAGGTCCCCTTGGTCTATTTTGGCTTTTGTTGCCAATGCTTTTGGTGTTTTATTCATGAAGTCCTTGCCTATGCCTAGGTCCTGAATGGTTTTGCCTAGGTTTTCTTCTAGGGTTTTTATGGTGTTGGGTCTTAGGGTCTTTAATCCATGTGGAGTAATTTTAGTGTAAGGTGTCAGGAAGGGGTCCAGTTTCTGCTTTCTGTACATGGCTAGCCAGTTATCCCAACATCATTTATTAAACAGGGAATCCTTTCTTCATCACTTGTTTTTGTCAGGTTTGTCAAAGATCAGATAGTCATAGATGTGTGGCATTGCCTCCAAGGCCTCTGTCCTGTTCCATTGGTCTATATCTCTGCTTTGGTACCAGTACCAAGCTATTTTGGTTACTGTAGCCTTGTTGTGTTGTCTGAAGTCAGGTAGCATGATGCCTCCAGCTTTGTTCTTTTTGCTCAGGATTGTCTTGGCTATGTGGGCTCTCTTTTGGTTCCATACGAAGTTTAACGTGTTTTTTTCCAGTTCTGTGAAGAAGGTCATAGGTAGCTTGATGGGGATAGCGTTGAATCTGTAAATTAAAATTAAATGGCAGTATGGCCATTTTCACAATATTGATTCTTCCTAACCAGGAGCATGGAATGTTTCTCCATCTGTTTGCGTCCTCTCTTATTTCCTTGAGCAGTGGTTCTTAGTTCTCCTTGAAGAGGTCCTTTACATCCTTTGTCAGTTGTATTCCTAGGTATATTCTCTTTGTAGCAATTGTGAATGGCAGTTTGTTCTTGATTTGGCTGTTTGTCTGTTATTGGTGTATAGGAATGCTTGTGATTTCTGCACATTAATTTTTTGATCTTGCTCCTCTAGCTCTTTCAATTTGAATGATATGATGTTGATTTTAGATCTTTTCTAGCTTCTCACATGGGCATTTACTGCTATAAATTTTCCTCTAGACACTGCTTTAAACGTGTCCCAGATTCTGGTACATTGTGTATTCATTCTCATTGGTTCTGAAGAACATCTTAATTTCTGCCTTCATTTCATTGTTTATCCAGTCAACATTCAAGAACCAGTCGTTCAGTTTCCATGTAGTCATGCAGATCTGAGTTGGTTTCTTTATCCTGATGTCTAATTTGATTGCACTGTGGTCTGAGAAACTGTTTGTTATGATTTCCATTCTTTTGCATTTGCTGAAGAGTGATTTACTTCCAATTATGTGGTTAATTTTAGAGTAGGTGTGATGTGGTGCTGAGAAGAATGTATATTCTCTGGATTTGGGGTGGAGACTTCTGTAGATATGTTAAGTTTGCTTGGTCCAGATCTGAGTTCGGGTCCTGGATATGCTTGTTAATTTTTTGTCTCATTAATCTAATATTGACAGTGGAGTGTTAAAGTCTCCCACTATTATTGTGTGGGAGTCTAAGTCTCTTTGAAGGTCTTTAAGAACTTGCTTTATGTATCTGGGTGCTCCTGTATTTGGTGCATATATATTTAGGATAGTTAGCTCTTCTTGTTGCATTGATCCTTTTACCATTTTGTAATGCCCTTCTTTGTGTCTTTTGATCTTTGTTGCTTTAAAGTCTATTTTATCAGAGACTAGGATTGCAACTCCTGGTTTTGTTTTTTTTCTTGTTCTCCATTTGCTTGGTAAATCTTCTTCCATCTCTATATTTTGAGTCTATATGTATCCTTATATGTGAGATGGGTTTCCTGCATATAGCACACCCATGGATTTTGACTTTTTATCCAATTCGCCAGTCGGTGTCTTTTGATTGGGGCATTTACCCCATTTACATTTAAGGTTAATATTTTTATGTGTGCATTTGATCCTGACATTTTGATGCTAGCTGGTTGTTTTGCCTGTTAATGCATTTTCTTTTTTTTTTTTGAGATGGAGTTTCGCTCTTGTTACCCAGGCTGGAGTGCAATGGCGTGATCTCAGCTCACCGCAACCTCCACCTCCTGGGTTCAGGCAATTCTCCTGCCTCAGCCTCCTGAGTAGCTGGGATTACAGGCATGCGTCACCATGCCCAGCTAATTTTTTGTATTTTTAGTAGAGACGAGGTTTCACCATGTTGACCAAGATGGTCTTGATCTCTTGACCTCGTGATCCACCCACCTCGGCTTCCCAAAGTGCTGGGATTACAGGCTTGAGCCACCGGTGTTGCTGCTTTTTCTCAGAGATGCCCTACCCAGCAAGGTGGTGTTCTAGCCACAGTCTGCCAGCAGAGGCATTACTGAGCTGCTGTGGGTTCTGCCCTGCTGCTGTGTAAGCTTCCTGTTAGAACTGCCTTGGTAATGGCGGACTGCCTCAATAATGGCTGCCTGCCTTGGTAATGGGGGACTGCCTCGGTAATGGCGGACTGCCTCAGTAAAGGCGAATTGCCTCGGTAATGGTGGACTGCTTCAGTAATGGCTGGCACCCTAACCCCCAGAGCTGGACTGTCTCAGGTCCAGCTGTGCTTGCTGTGAAACTCTCAATCCAGAGAGTTTCAGATTGCTGTAGGGAATGAGACCTGCTGAGGCAGATCACCTGTCTCCCTGTTTCAGCCCACTTTTTTTCAGTTGAATGGGTGGCTCTGTATCCCTGGTATTCCAGGCGCCTGTTGAAACGGCCGCCTGGATTTGTGTGGGTTTTTGTGCAGAGACCTGTAGTGCTGGCCAAAATAGCCGTGCTAGAAACTTGTGGCACTTTTCAGCCTGGGAATCTCGTGGTCTGTGGGCAGTAAAAACTCATTTGGAAATGTGGTAATCACTCACCCTCTGTGTTCTTCTCGCTGGGAACTGCACTCCAGAGCTGTTCCTTTCTGGCCATCTTGGATGTCTTCCCTCTATTTCTTTGAAAAACGTTGTTGGTAGTTTGATAGGTATAGCATAGAATCTGAAAATTGCTTTGGGCAATATGGCCATTTTAATAATAGTGATTCTTCCTATTCATGAGCGTGGAATGTTTTCCATTTGTGTGTGTCATCTCAGATTTCTTTTGGCAGCATTTTATGATTCTTGCTGTAGAGATTTTCACCTCCTTGGTTAACTGTATTTCTAGGGTTGGTTTGTTTTTTTCTTTTCTTGGTGAAATTGTGAATGAGATTGCTTTCTCAGTTTGGCTCCCAACTTGGACACTGTTGATGTATAGAAATGCTTCTGATTTTTGTACATTGATTTTGTACTCTGAAACTTTGCTGATTTATTAGAGCAAGGAATCAAGGAGCTTTTTGGTTGAGACTGTGGGATTTCCTAGATATAAAATCATATCATCTGTGAAGACAGAGCTTGATTGTCTCTCTTATTTGGATGCATTTTGTTTTACTCTTGCCTGACTGCTCTAGCTGCATCTGCCAGTACCATGTTGAATAGGAGTGGTGAGAGTGGGCATCCTTCTCTTGTTCTGTTCTTAAGAGGTATGCTTCCATGCTTTGCCCATTCAGTATGATGTTGGCTATGGTTGGTAACCTATGGCTCTTTTTATTTAGAGGTAGGCTCCTCCAGTGCCTGGTTTGTTGAGGGTTTTTAACAGGAAGAGATACTGAATTTTATCAGAAGACTTTCTTGCGTCTATTGAGATGATCATACGGTGTTTCATTCTATTTATGTGATAAATCACACTGATTGATTTGCATATGTTGAAGCAACCATGCATCCCAGGAATACCTACTTGGTTGTGGTGGATTAGCATTTTGATGTGGTGCTGGATTTAGTTTGCAAGTATTTTTGTTGAGGATTTTTGCATCCATGTCCATCAGGGATATTGGCCTGAAGCTTTTTTTTTTTTTTTTCTTGTGTCTCTACCAAGTTTTAGTATCAGAATGATACTAGCCTCATAGAATGTGTTAGGAAACAGGATTCCTTCCTCCTCAATTTTTTAGAATCTACTATTGTATTTTGAACTGTCACCATTTTATAGATCTGGGAGATGAAGCTTAGATAGGTTCAGGGATAAGTTCTAATAAATTGTTTATTACCAAGTAATTCAGTTTTGGAGCTGGGATTTGAACCTAAGATCTCGGGTTCCAAGGACTACAGTCTCACCACTGTGCTATCTAATTTGCTTGTACTAGATGATTTCCGTAAGTCAAATAGACTTCTTTTGCTCTTTGAAGGACCCAGTTTACACATAGAGTCATATAGCCATCAAGACAATCAAACCCTTTCTGCCACTTTGAAAACAATACCTATATTCATACTCAGAGTCCCTGGATACCATTGCTCTGTCTTCTGTTGCCACCTACATTTTTAAAGTGTATTTTTATTTTGAAATTCTATTTACTTGTGTAAACTTAAGGGATACAAGTGCAATTTTGTTATGTGTATATATTGCTTGGTGAAGTCTTGGCTTTTAGTGTAGCCGTCATCGAATAATGTACATTGTACCCATTAAGTTATTTTTCATCACCCACTCTCCTTCTGTCCCCCACTTCATAGTCTGTAATGTCTGTCATTTTCTTTCATCTTCTCCTTATAAGTGGGAACATGCAGTATTTGCCTTTGTGTTTTGGAGTTGTTTTGCTTATGATAATTGCTTCTAGTTACATTCATGTTGCTCCAAAACATGATTTCATTCTTGTTTTATGGCTGAATAGGATTGCATTATGTATATTTACTGTATTTTCTTTTTCTTTTTTTTTTGAGACAGTTTTGCTCCTGTTAACCCAGGCTGGAGTGCAATGGCGTGATCTCGGCTCACCACAACCTCCGCCTCCTGGGTTCAGGCAATTCTCCTGCCTCAGCCTCCTGAGTAGCTGGGATTACAGGCACACGCCACCATGCCCAGCTAATTTTTTTGTATTTTTAGTAGAGACGGGGTTTCACCATGTTGACCAGGATGGTCTCGATCTCCTGACCTCATGATCCACCCGCCTCGGCCTCCCAAAGTGCTGGGATTACAGGCTTGAGCCACTGCGCCCGGCCCATATTTTCTTTATCCAGTCATCTGCTGATGAACACATAGGTTGATCCCATATCTTTGCTATGGGGAATAGTGCTATGACAAATGTAAAAGTGTAGGTATCTTTTTGACACAGTTTTTTCTTTGGTCAGATACATGGTAGTGGGATTGCTGAAGCGAATGGTATTTTGTCTTAGTTCTTTGAGAAATCTCCCTACCGTTTTCCATAGAGGTTCTACTAACAGTGTACAAGCATTCCTTTGCTTTACATCTTCACCAACATCGCTTTTTCTTTTTCTTTTTTTTTTTTTTCCTCACTTAATAGCCATTCTAACTGGTATAAGATGGTATCATTGTGGTCTCTTATGATTTAGTGATGCTGAGCATGTTTTTCATATGGTGCTTTACCATTTGTATGTCTTTTAAAAAATATCTATTTATGTCCCTTGCCTACTTTTTAATGGGTTTTGTTGTTTTCATTCCTTATAAATTATGGGTATTCTTTTTCTGTCAGATGCATGGTTTATTCCGCAGGTTGTCTCTTCTGTTGCTTATTTCCTTTGCTGTGCAGAAACTGTATTTCATTATGCCTCAGTTTTCCTTTTTTTTGTAGCTTGTGTTTTTAAGGTCTTAGTCATGAATTATTTTCCTAGACCAATATCCAGAAAAGTTTTCCCTGGGTTTTCTTGTCATATTTGTATAGTTTCCAGTCTTACATTTAATTCGTCCTGAGTTTATTTTTGTCTATGATGAGAGATGTGGGCCTATCTACGTTTTTTAATGTAAGGTTTACCAATCTGTGGCTGGCTTGTCCAGGGTAAAAATATGCGTTGGTCAGATTAACAAACATATCTGGTTGAACTTTACTTATTATTGTAAATTAATAGATTGACATTCTAATTAGAATTTATGTTGCTTAGTTATTAGGAGAGAATTAACAGGTGTGTGTCTGAAAATATTCTCTTTAATAAAATGACATGCATATGTTTTTTATTTGTGGGAGGGATGAATATGATCATGGATCCAACAAAATATTAGATTATAATGCCTTCTTTAAGTATGTTTAAAATTTATATTGGTCAAAATATTTATTGGTGACCAAAATCAGAAGCACATTGAAACAAATATCGAAAATCAGATTGAATTTCAGATTGGGTTTGATATGGTTAGGCTTTGAGTCACCATCCAAATCTCATCTTGAATTGTAATCCTCATAATTCCCAGGTATCAAGGGCGAGACCAAGGAGAAGTAATTGAAGGATGCTGATAGCGCATGAGTTCTCCTGAGACTGACGGTTTTAGAAGGGGCTCTTCCACCTTCGCTCCACACTTCTCCTTCCTGCCACCTTGCAAAGAGGGTATCTGCTTCCCCTCTGGCTTCGATTGTGATTGTAAATTTCCTGAGGCCTCTCCAGCCATGCTGAACTGGTGAGTCAGTTAAAAACCTCTTTTCTTTATAAATTACTCAGTCTTGGGTACTTCTTTATAGCAGTGTAAAAATGGACTAATACAGGTTTGTTTCAGTAAGTGTTTTGAACACAAGTTGTTTAACCAATGACTATTCATTGAACATCTTCATCAGTCTAGAAACTGGATGAAGAGGCGGGGCTTTAGTTGTAGTGAAAAACATTCTCAGCTGGAAGAAAAACAGCAAGTGCAATGGGTTGAAATCAGAGGAACATGGTGTATGGAGTCAGGAAGGAAGACAGGTAGCCAAAGGGACATAAGGAAACCGATGGGTATGAGAGCAGAGTAGAGCATAGGCAGGGCTTGGATCTGGATTACTGTTTTCTATGATGTGTATACTATGAAGAGTATCATTTCACTCACTGGCTCTGCCCAAATATATTTGACCACATTGACATCCCATCTGTCCCACTGTGGATTCCTGAAGAAGCTGATACTATCAATGCACTTTTTCTTTTTGAGACGTTGAGACGGAGTCTTCTCCCCTGTGTACATAACTGTTCCTTCTCAAATGATTCCTTTCCCTTGACTTTAAAATTTCGTGACAGCTTTCCCATCTGACCCAGACATCTCCTCCGTGACCCCAGTAGCTCCCTGCAGCACCGCTTCCTCACCTACCCTTCACAGCCAGTGCTGAAAGCACTTCCCTGTCTTCACTTGCTTGCCTTCCATGTGCCCTTCTCTAATTTAGCTTCCAACTTCACCAAAATGACTTTTAGGTGCAAGGATCGACTGTTGTCCATCCCATGGTTCTCCTCTTAGTAAAATGAACAGAATTAAAAGCTGCCTTTCTCTGGAGCACTAACTTCCCGCGGTTTTCCTGATAGGCCATCCTTCTCTTCACGTCTGGCGGGAATCGGTTACTGATACTGGTTTCCTTGACATCCCTCCTCTTCTACTCCCTACTGTCTCCAAAGCTGCTTTCAACCCGCTTTGTTGTGTGCTGTGAGAATGACATAGGCTAGTTATAGTATCTGCTCATCTAATAATTGTGAAGATAAAATGAGTTCGTATATGGAAAGTGCTTAAAGTAATGCCAGGCAAATAGTAGTTGCCCCTGAATTGACAGCTGTAGTTATAATTTGTGGATGAAACCTGAATGACGTCAGTCCAGACCTATATATTCAGTGGCCTATAACCATGTCCACATTCAACTCTAAAGGCACATCAAATTCAGTGTGTCCAAGACCTAATGGATGTCATTCTGGTGCTTCATCCCCTGAAAAATAAACGTGGTCTCTCCTTGTGTTTCCTGCTTTAAGGAGTGGTCCAACCATTCTGTCATTTGCACAAGCCAGCAAAGTAATTTGGCCCACTCAATTTCTACGAAAAGCTTCCATTTCTTAACATTTCCTCTGCCGGCGATACCATCATCTTTCATCTGAGTCTATAAAAAGCGATTGCCTTGTTTTCATCAGCCCCGTAAGTTCTCTCCCAACCCCCACTGCCAGAATGCTTATTTCAGAAGGCCACCTTGAATCCCCCTTTGCTTCACGCCTTTCCATGGCTTCCCATGACTCTCAGAATAATGACCAAAATTCTTCTCATGATCTTTCAAGCCCAGCCTCTGAGGACTGTCCCACCTATCTCCCATCCCATCTCCTGCTATGCACTTTACTCTCCCCAGTCAGAGGATTTGTACATGCAATTCTTTCTCCGTGCCGGAAAGCTCTATCCACCTTTATAAGTAATGTCTTATGCATCATTATCTCAGCTCAAACCTCTTTTTTAGGGAAGACTTTGTCGACCTCCTCTACTTCAGGTTACTATGTTATGCCACAAACTATATTATGCTCCTTTAGAGTAAGTACCTCATTTTTTAATTGTAATATTATGTTGGGGATCCCCAAGATGATTCTCATGCTCAGTGAAAGACTCACAGGATTCAAAAAAGCTGTTATACTTATGGTTAAAGTTTAATATATTGAAAGGATTCAGAAAAAGAGGCAGTGAAGTGAAAAGGTGGATAGTGTGGAGTAGAGGAGAAGTCAAGCACCAGCTTCCCATTGCCCTCTTCCAGTGGGACTGCATGGATGACACTTAATTTTCTCAGCAACAATGTGTGACAACAGAGTGTTGCCAACTAAGGAAACTCACCTGAGGCATGTGTCCAGGGTTTTTATTGGAGGTCAGTCATATAGACATGCAGCACCTTAGCTACTAGTCTTCAGGCCTCAGAGATTAAATTGATACAGCATGATCCAAAGCCTCAGGCATACAAAAAACATGTGTTTGCCGCAAATCACACTGTTGGCATAAACTTCCGTCTCAACAAATGGCTCAGAAATAATCTTCCCAGGAGCCAGGCCAAGACCAGTCTTGAGGCTCTGGGAACGTGCAGGGTTTGAGCTGCCCAGGTCTGCTGATTTAACTCTTTTCTACACGAGTCTCAGTAGTGCCATTATTTGATTAATGTCTCTCTTCCCACAGACTACATGAGAGCAAAGTCTGTAACTATGTCGGTAACATACCTAGTCTTTAGCATAGCTGCTGATAATTGGAGGTACTCCGTGAACTCTTGCTGAATGAAAGAATGAGTAAAATCTACTTCTGCTTGTCTTTATCTCCTTCTAGCCTATACTGGCTTCTATGCCTTTCTGCCCTACAGCGTTCAAGCACTTCTTTATTACAGAGTCTTGTCATGCATTTTATACCTAAAGTTACTTTGTGCTAATGAGTGATAAGTAGTAAGTACTTAAAATATTTTTTATTACTCTAACTCCCAATTATATCCCTATACCTCCAGGCATTCTTGTGTGTACATATTAAACTTTAAACTGGCAAATGTTTTTCACAATGTATTTCAAGTATAATTGTAAAAAACATTTATACATCAGATTATGTGATATCAGTATCTCACATAATCTGACCTATAAATGTTTTTCACAATTTTATATATATATAAAGACTTCCTTGACCTGCTACTTTACTTCAGGTTACTATGTTATACTTCAAACTATATTATGCTCCTTTAGAGTAAGTACACATATAAATCTGATATACCGATTTATATATATATATATATATATATATATATATATATATATAAAAATTTCTCTCTACAAATATATATATATATATATATATATATATATAGAAATCAGTATATCAGATTATGTGATACCTATTTATAAGCACCAAAGTTATTTCTGAAAGAATGAGGTATTGATCCAGCATTGGCCTTAAGAATTCTAGTAAAGGGTTTGACATATGCAAATCCATAAATGTAACCCAAAGACAAAAAGCACATGATTATCTCAGTAAATGCAGAGAAGGCCTTTGATAAATTTCATTCAACAGCTCTTCATGCTAAAAAGTCTCAATAACTAAGGTCTGATGGAATGTAGCATAAAATGATAAAAGCTATATATGACAAACCTACAGCCAATATCATACTGAACTGGCAAAAGCTGGAAGAATTCCCTTTGAAATCAGGCATTAGACAAGGACGCCCTCTCTCACTACTCCTTTTCAATATAGTACCGGAAGTTCTAGCCAGAGCACTCAGGCAAGAAAAAGAAAGGATATTCGATTAGGAAAGGAGGAAGTCAAACTGTCTCTATTTGCAGAGGACATAATGGTGTATCTACAAGACCCCATCGTCTCAGCCCAAAATCTTCTCAAACTGATAAGCAACTTCAGCAAAGTCTCAGGATATAAAATCAAGGTGCAAAAATCACAAGCATTCCTATATACCAATAACAGACTGAAAGAGAGCCACATCAAAAACACTGCTATTCACAATTGCTACAAAGAGAATAAAACACCTGGGAATACAACTGACAAAGGATGTAAAGGACCTCTTCAAGGAGAACTACAAACCACTGCTCAACGAAATAAGAGAGGACACAAACAGATGGACAATCATTCCATGCTCATGGTTAGGAAGAATCAATATTGTGAAAATGGCCATACTGCCCAAAGTAATCTATAGATTCAAAGCTATCCCCATAAAGCTACCAATAACCTTCTTCACAGAACTGGAAAAAACCACTTTAAACTTCATATGGAATCACAAAAGACCCCACATAGCCAAGAACAAACTGAACAAAGCTGGAGGTGTCACACTGCCAGACTTGAAACTATACTACAAGGCCACAGTAATCATGGTACTGGTACCAAAACAGAGACATAGACCAATGGAACAGAACAAGGACCCCAGAAGAAACACCACCCAACTACAACCATCTGCTCTTTGACAAACCCAGCAAAAACAAGCTATGGGGAAAGGACTCCATGTTTAATAAATGGTGTTGGGAAAACTGGTTAGCCATGTGCAGAAAGCAGAAACTGGACCCCTTCCTGACACCTTACACTAAAATTAACTGCAGATGGATCACAGATTTAAACATAAATGTGGGGAGCAGTAGCCATCTTGTAACTATGTTGCTTAAGCTTTTGTTCCTCTTACCTAAACCTCCATCTTGTGGGCTTCCCTTATTGTTTAAGTTTCACATTCCTCCTAGTTAGGAGGCTAGCCCGCAGCCTCGTCTCCATGGTTACTCTGACCTCAGCCCTCAGAACTTCCCGCCCTTACTTGTTTATAAGCAACCGCCTTGTAGCTAACAAATGAGACTTGATCAGATCCTTGACTTGTCTCCATTCTCCACGTCTCCTGTCTCTCTCTTTTAATCCCCACTCCCTCCCTAGGGTCTCCGTTGCTTGTCCCGCGGGTCGGGACAAACTGGCGCCCAACGTGAGAGCTCGAGTACGAGGGACACAGTGAGGGACGCCGTCAAGGTCAGCCGGCGCAGAGGGATTAAGAAACCCGGAGGAAAGAGTGTCGTGGGAACCTGCCACGGACTCGCGCTCCGGTAAGCGGACGGCGAATATGGGACAGGAAATCAGCCAGCATGAGTTGTTCATAGAGAGTTTAAGGCTTTAAAGGCGCGGGGAGTAAAGGTGAAAATAAAACGATTGTGTAAATATTTTGACTACATTCAGGCTGTCTGCCCTTGGTTTCCCCAGGAAGGAACCATAGACCAAAAACGGTGGAAAAGGGTAGGAGATGTTTTAAAAGATTATTACAGTGCTTTTGGACCAGAGAAGGTCCCAGTCGCAGCCTTTTCTTATTGGAACCTGATAGATGAAATTTTAACTCAGAGATGCCATGACCCCCTCATTGCCAATGTAATTACTCAGGGAGAGTCTCTCTTAAAGGGAGAAATCGATAAAAGCACCCTCAACAGTTCTAAGAGCCCAGGTAACTCTAAGCAATTGTCTGTAACTGACGAGGCGCAGTCGCCACAGGCTAATGAGGAGGATTTAATGTCCTCTGATAGTGACTCAAAGAAGGGGACGCCCGGAGAGTCACAATGCCAGGCTGAGACTAAAAATGTGCCTTCAGCAAAGACAAAAAGAGGGTGTCTGCCCAGGGGGCCCCCAACTCAGGATCTAGACACACCAAAAAGGAAAAGACCCCCTGGCTAATTGAAAGAGCAAATAATTCTGAAGACGAAGGCATTGAGGAGGGAATAGATTGGGATGACTTAGAAGAAGAGGTGGACCGTTATAAAAACTCAGATTGGTTCCCCCATAGGCGGTGCCCTCAGCACCCCCAAAGGCATGTCCCATTATTGATCCCCGAAAAAGCTTACAAGAAAAAATCGAGTACCTAAAAGAACAGGTTGGGCTTCAAACTGAGCATCAAGAGCTCATAGAACAGCTTGAAAAAATAAAAATAGGTAAAATAAAGAATGAGGCTAAAACTCAAGTTACCCAAAATGTCATACCTCCCCGTAGAGGAGCGGCGTTAAGACAACCTCCTCAGCTCAACACCTTATTAGATTTAGAGGATCCAAGCGCGTACCCGGTGACAGAAACCACCGACCAGCAGGGGACAGCTTGGAGGCATCATGCAGGTTTCGATTTTAAAATAATCAAAGAACTAAAAACTGCAGTGGCACAATACGGCGCTACTGCTCTGTACACCACTGCGATTTTAGAATCAGTGGCCGAAAATTGGCTTACCCCAGGAGATTGGCAGACCTTGGCCCGAGCCACCCTTTCAGGGGGTGATTATTTGTTGTGGAAATCTGAGTTTTATGAATGTTGTAAGGAAACTGCCCGCCGCAACGCACAGGCTAATAATTGGAATTTTGACATGCTAGCTGGTGAAGGCAATTACGCTACCAGTGACGCACAAATTCAAACTGCAGGTACAAAGGGGGATGTTAGTGCCTCCCTCACCAGCATAAAACAAGGGCTAGATGAACCTTTTTCAGAGTTTGTACATCGCCTCATTACAGCGGCAGGCAGACTTTTTGGTAACGCAGATGCAGGCACAGGTTTTGTTAAACAACTCGCATTTGAAAATGCTAATGCTGCCTGCCAAGCGGCTATCCGCCCTTATAAAAGGAAAACATCTCAGGGTATATACGCCTGTGCTCAGACATAGCCTCTGCCTATCAACAGGGATTAGCTATGGCTGCAGCCCTACAGGGCTATACTGTGAAACAGTTCTTAATAAGTCAAAAAATAGGTGCTTTCAATGTGGCGCCGCTGGTCACTATGCTAAAGATTGTAATGCTGATAAAAAACCCTCCCTTAATACAAAAGTCCCTGGCTTATGTCCATGATGCGAGAGAGAGAAGCATTGGGCCAATGAATGTAAATCCAAAAGGGATGCCCAAGGGCAACCACTTTCTCCACATCAGGGAAACGGAATGAGGGGCCAGCCCCAGGCCCCCAAACAAAAACAAATCTATGGGGCAGTCAGTTTTGTTCCTCCAACCAACAATCCGTTTCAAACCTCTGTCGAGCCACAACAGGAAGTGCAGGATTGGACCTCTGTTCCACCTCCCACACGGTATTAAGACCTGAAATGGGGGTTCAAGCATTGCCCACAGGTGTCTTCAGGCCCCTGCCTGAGGGTTCTTTTGGACTTATTCTAGGACGAAGTGGCCTTACCTTACAAGGTCTACAAGTCCTCCCCGGAGTGATAGATAATGATTACACAGGAGAAATCAAAGTCATGGTAACCTCCCCTAAAGTTCTATCTCCCCTGGACAAAGATTTGCACAGCTCTTACTCTTACCTCTCCATAAAACCCATAATAGAGTTATAAACAAGGACAGAGGTAACTTAGGCTTCGGTTCCTCTGACGTCTATTGGGCAGAAGTGATATCTCCTGACAAGCCCATGATGACATTATGGCTAGATGGAAAGGAATTTACCAGACTAGTAGATACTGGAGCACATGTGACTATAATTAGCAAAACCCAGTGGCCTGCCACATGGCCGATAAGCGCTACTATTACTCATCTCACCGGTATTGGGCAGAGTAAGAATCCCGAGAAAAGTACAAAAATGCTAAAATGGGCCAAATCCAACCCTATATTGTTGCAGGCCTACCCTTCAACCTTTGGGGAAGGGATGTGCTGGCTCAGATAGGTATGGTCATAGGTAGTCCTAATGAGATCATTACTGCCCAGATGCTTAAACACGGGTATGTGCCCAGCACTGAGTTAGGAAAAACCCAGACTGGAATTTTAAACCCTATAGAATCTAAACCAAAAACAGACAAGAAAGGAGTAGGACATTTTCAGTAGGGGCCACGGTCTGTCCTGTAGCCCACGCAGACAAAATTACTTGGTTATCAGACAACCCCGTATGGGTTGACCAACGGCCCCTCTCTTCAGAAAAATTAGCTGCCGCACAACTGGTACAGGAACAGCGGGTGGGGCATATAGAACCTAGTAATTCTCCTTGGAATACACCAATCTTCGTTATTAGAAAAAGGTCAGGAAAATGGCGATTGCTACAGGATCTTAGAGAAGTCAACAAATCCATGGTCCTCATGGGGGCCCTACAACCTGGGCCCCCTTCTCCTGTCGCCATACCACTAAACTACTATAAAATTCTTATTGATTTAAAGGACTGTTTCTTTACTATTCCATTACATCCAGATGATCAAAAACGTTTTGCTTTCAGTGTGCCTTCTACCAATTTTAAGGAACCTATGAAAAGATATCACTGGAAAGTGTTACCTCAAGGCATGGCTAATAGTCCAACCTTATGCCAGTCTTTTGTTGCCTTAGCTATTCAACCTATTAGAGACACCTGGAAAGAGATCTATATTATCCATTATATGGATGATATTCTTTTACCAGGAAAAGTTGGACAAGATGGTTTGTCTTGTTTTAAAGCCTTATAAACATCTCTTACTCAACATGATCTGCTACTAGCTCCTGAAAAGGTGCAACTCACAGACCCCTATACGTACTTAGGCTTCCAACTAAAAGGAAGCCAAATTACTACGCAAAAGGTACAACTCAGGTTAGATAAACTGAAGACACTCAGTGACTTTCAGAAGTTATTAGGAGATATTAATTGGCTACTACCTCATTTGAAACTATGCAAGGCAGATCTCAAACCATTATATGATATTCTAAATGGAGATCCAAACCCCACATCACCTCGCAAGTTAACCTCTCAGGGAATACATGCTATTCGAACTGTGGAACATGCCATCAATCATCAGACCATCACTTTTGTAGATTATAGCAAGCCGCTCCAATATATTATTTGTCAAACCTCATTATCCCCTACCGCTGTATTTTGGCAAACCGCTCCACTCATGTGGGTACACCTCCCTAACACACCAAAAAGAGTCCTTGAACCATATTACTTTATGGTATCAAATCTAATTATCCAAGGCCAAACGATGGGCAAGGAATATTTTGGTTATGAACCTTCCTTGATTATCCAGCCATACAGTAAAGAACAAATCCAGTGGCTCATGCAAACTACTGAGGCTTGGCCTATAGCATTGGCTTCCTTTTCAGGATAATTAGACAACCACTATCCCCCTCATAAGTTGATTGCTTTTGCCAATAGACATGAATTTATCTTTCCAAAAGTCACAAAATCTGAGCCCATTTCCAATGGACTCGTAGTGTTCACCGATGGTTCATCCACAGGTATAGCTGCCTATGTTAGTCAAGGCCACACCGTGCAGTTTCAAACTCAATCATCCTCGGCTCAGCTTACTGAGCTGCAAGCAGTTATAGCAGTATTCTCTGCTTTCCGTGATCAACCCTTAAACATTTACACTGATAGTGCATACATTGCTCAATCCATACCTAATTTAGAGACAGCTCCCATCATCAAACATACCTCTTCAGCTGCAAAATTATTCAAACAATTACAACAGTTCATCATCAGCAGAACTCATCCTTTTTTTATTGGACACTTGCGGGCCCACTCAGGATTGCCTGGACCACTGTCACAAGGCAATCAATAAGCCGATCTAGCCACCCGCTACATCCATATGCCACAAAAGCTAAAGACCCACTATCTCAAGCTCAACACATACACAGCCTACACCACCTTAATGCTCACTCCCTTAGATTATTACATCATATTACCAGGGAACAAGCTAGACAAATAGTTAAGGAATACACACAATGTGCCACTCACTTACCCGTACCCCATTTGGGAGTTAACCCTAGGGGCCTAGTCCCTAATGCACTCTGGCAGATGGATGTAACTCATGTTTCAGAATTTGGCAATCTCAAATATGTTCATGTATGCATTGATACCTACAGTGGATATGTGTTTGCCACACTCCAAACTGGAGAAGCCACTAAACATGCCTTTGGGCACTTACTATCTGCTTTTGCCACCCTTGGCTGTCCACAAAAAATTAAAACCGATAATGGACCAGGGTATACCAGCACAGCCTTTGCCCAGTTCTGTTCTCAATTAAACATATTACTGGCATCCCCTATAATCCTCAAGGCCAAGGGATAGTTGAGAGAACCCATCTCACTTTAAAAATTACCTTTGAAAAAATAAAAAAGGGGGAATGGTACCCCATTAAGGGGTCCCCCAGAAACCTCATGGCACATTCACTATTTATACTCAATTTTTTAACTTTAGACAAAAATGGACACTCCACTGCAGAACGCCATTGGCAATCAGAAACTCAAACAAAATTCACATCAGTGATGTGGAAAGATCCTATGACTGGCTCCTGGCACGGACCCGACCCTGTATTGATTTGGGGTAGAGGATCAACCTGTGTATATGCAAAAGAAGCAGATTCAGCCAGATGGCTACCAGAGAGATTAGTGAACAAGTAGACAGTAAAGGAACATCAGGATGTGAGGATAATAACCCCTTCCTAGGGAATGTGTTAAGCCCTGAGGATTATTCCCTGTTCCCCCTCTTTCAATCTTTCAGAAACATGCGGACCTTAATATTGATATCTCTGATAATCACTCTCATACCTAAGACCGACAGTGGATTCGGATCACAATATGATGTAAGATCAACTTGACTCCCTAGCTGAAGTAGTCCTGCAAAACCGACGAGGCCTAGATCTTCTCACTGCCCAGAAAGGAGGACTGTGCCTTGCATTAGATCAAAAATGCTGCTTTTATGCTAACCGTTCTGACGTTGTCAGAGATGAGATAAAAGCCCTGCAAGACGACCTGGCAAAAAGAAGAAAAGCACTCTTCGATAATCCATTGTGGGGAGGGTTGAATGGGTTTCTCCCCTATATTCTCCCCCTCCTCGGCCCTTTTGTCATTTTCCTCCTACTCCTTACTGTTGGACCTCATATTCAACAAGGTCATGGCTTTTGTCAAACAACAGATTGACTCCATAAAAATGCAGCCCCTACAGGTCCATTATCATAAGCTGGAAATGGCCGACAGGGAAATGGAGTTGGATCAAGGCTATGGTGGAAGCTTGATAAGCACCACCAACTGTTTCTGACATCACCTGATGAGCTGGACCAGTTAGCCAATGACGGACAACCTGAGAGCCTAGCAGTAAGATGCTCCTGCCTAAGACGGGACCGGGATATGAATCCCGCTCACTCTATGACGGGTAAGGGTAAAAAGCATCACTGCAGGTGTATCTCTTGACCTAAGACAGGCATGGTCCCCACAGGCAATCGGCCACACAAAAATTAAATAAAAAGGGGGGACCTGTGGGGAGCAGTAGCTATCTTGTAACTATGTTGCTTAAGCTTTTGTTCCTCTTACCTAAACCTCCATCTTGTGGGCTTCCCTTATTGTTTAAGTTTCACATTCCTCCTAGTTAGGAGGCTAGCCTGCAGCCTCATCTCCATGGTTACTCTCTGACCTCAGCCCTCAGAACTTCCCGCCCTTACTTGTTTATAAGCAACCGCCTTGTAGCTAATAAACGAGACTTGATCAGATCCTTGACTTGTCTCCATTCTCCGCGTCTCCTGTCTCTCTCTCTTAATCCCCACTCCCTCCCTAGGGTCTCCGTTGCTCATCCCGCGGGTCGGGACACATAAACCCTAACACTATAAAAACTCTAAGAAAATGTAGGCAAAACTATCCAGGACATAGGAGTAGGCAAGGACTTCATGACTAAAACACCAAAAGCAATGGCAGTAAAAGCCAAGATAGACACATGGGAACGAATTAAACTCCAGAGCTTCTGTACAGCAAAAGAAACCATCATTAGAGTGAATCAGCAACCAACAGAATGGGGAAAAATTTTGCAGTTTACCCATCTGACAAAGGGCTGATATCCAGAATCTACAAAGAACTAAAACAGATTTACAAGAAAAAAACACACAACCCCATTCAAAAGTGGGCAAAGGATATCAACAGACACTTTTCAAAAGAGGACATATATGAAGCCAACAAACATATGAAAAAATGCTCATCACTGGTCATTAGAGAAATGAAAATCAAAACCACACTGAGACACCATCTCATGCCAGTTAGAATGGCAATCATTAAAAAATCTGGAGACACAGATGCTGGAGAGGATGTGGAGAAATAGGAACACCCTTACACAGTTGGTGGGAGTGTAAATTAGTTCAACCATTGTGGACGACAGTGTGGCGATTTCTCAAGGATCTAGAAATAGAAATTCCATTTGACCCAGCAATCCTACTACTGGGTATATACTCAAAGAACTATAAATTGTTCTATAAAAACACATGCACACATATGTTCATTGCAGCCCTGTGTACAATAGCAAAGTCCTGGAACCAACCCAAATGCCCATCAATGATAGACTGAACAAAGAAAATGTGGTACATATACACTATGGAATACTACGCAGCCATAAAAAACGATGAGTTCGTGTCCTTTGTAGGGACATGGATGAACCTGGAAACCATCATTCTCAGCAAACTGACCCAAGAACAGAAAGCCAAGCACCGTATGTACTCACTCATAGGTGGGTGTTGAACAACGAGAACACGTGGACTCAGGGAGACGAGTATCACACACAGGGGACAGTTGGTGGGGGTAGGGGAGAGACAACAGGGGATGGGGAGGGATAACATGGGGAGAAATGCCAGATATAGTATGCACCTAAAGTAAAATAAATTTAAAAGAAAAAAACAAAAAGAATTCTGGTAAGCAGAAGGTCCCTGGGCAAGATGGCCAAATAGGAACAGCTCCAGTGCACAGTTCCCAGTGAGATCAGTGCAGAAGGTGGGTGATTTCCACATTTCTGACTGAGGTACCTGGTTCATTTCACTGGGATTGGTTGGACAGTGGGTGCAGCCCAAGGAGGGGAAGCCAAAGCAGGGTGGGCATTGCCTCACCCCGCAAGTTTGTACAAGGGGCTGGGGAACTCCCTCTCATAGCCAAGGAAGATTTACCAAGCAAATGGAAAGCAAAAAAAAAAAAAAAAAAAAAAAAAACAGAGGTCTCACTCAATCCTAGTCTTTGATAAAACAGACTTTAAACCAACAAAGATGAAAAGAGACAAAGAAGGGCATTACATAATGGTAAAGGAATCAATGCAACAACAAGAACTAACTCTCCTAAATATAAATGTACCCAATACAGCAGCACCCAGATATATAAAGCAAGTTCTTAATGACCTACAAAGAGACTTAGACTCCCACACAGTAATAGTGGGACACTTTGACACCCCTATGTCAATATTAGACTAATGACACAAAATTACAAGAATATTGGAGATTTGAACTCAAATCTGGACCAAGCAGACCTAATAGACATCTACAGAACATTCCATCCCAAATCCACAGAATATACATTCTTCTCAGCAGCACATTGCACTTGTTCTAAAATTGACCACATAATTGGAAGTAAAACATGCCTCAGCAAATGCAGAACAGTGGAAATCATAACAAGTCTCTCAGACCACAGTGCAGTCAAATTAGGACTGATGCTTAAGAAACTCACTCAAACTGCAATTATACAGAAACTGAACAACCTGCTCCTGAATGACTACTGGAAAAATAATGAAATTAACGCAGAAATAAAGATGTCCTTCGAAACCAATGAGAACGAAGACACAATGTAGCAGAATCTCTGGGTCTCATTTAAAGCAGTGTCTAGAGGAAAATTTGTAGCACTAAGTGCCCACAAGAGAAGTGAGTAAAGATCTAAAATCAACACCCTTACATTACAATTAAAAGAACTAGAGGCACAACAAATTCAAAAGCGAGCAGAAGACAAGACATAACTAAGATCAGAGCAGAACTGAAGGAGACAGAGACCAAAAAAAAACCAGTAAATCCAGAAGCTGTTTTTTTTTTTAATCATCAAAATAGACCACTAGTCAGACTAATAAAAAAGAAAGGAGAGAAGAAACAAAGCAATAAAAAATGACAAAGGAGATATCACCACCAATCCCACAGATGTACAAACTACCAACATAGATTACTACAAACAACTCTATGCAAATAAACCAGCAAATCTAGAAGAAATGAGTAATTCCTGCACACTTAAACCCTCCCAAGACTAACCTAGGAACAGATTCAATCCCTGAACAGACCAATAACAGGTTCTGAAATTGAGGCAGCAATTAATATCCTACCAACCAAAAGAGTCCAGGACCAGACTGTTTCACAGCCAGATTCTATGAGGGGTACAAAGAGAAGCTAGTACCATTTCTTCTAAAACTCTTCCAAACAATACAAAAAGAGGGAATCCTCCCTAACTCGTTTTATGAGACCAATATCATACTGATACCAAAACCAGGCACAGACACAACTAAAAAGTAAAATTTCAGGCCAATATCCATGGTGAACATTGATACAAAAATCCTCAATAAAATACTGGCCAATCGAATCCAACAGCACATCATAAGTTTATCCTTCACGTTCAAGTCAGCTTCATCCCTGGGATGCAAGGCTGGTTCAACATATGCAAATCTTTATAAACGTGATCCATCATATAAACAGAACCAAAGACAAAAACCACATGATTAACTAAATAGATGCAGAGAAGGCCTTCCACAAAATTCAGCAGTCCTTTATGCTAAAAACTCTCCATAAACTAGGTATAGAAGGAACGTATTTCAAAATAATAAAAGCTATTTATGAGAAACCTACAGCCAGTATCATACTGAATGGACAAAAACTGGAAGCACTCCCTTTGAAAACTGGCACAAGACAAGGATACCCTCTCTCACCTCTCTTATTGAACATAGTATTGGAAATTCTAGCCCGGGCAATTAGACAAGAAAAAGAAATAAAGGGTATTCAATGAGGGAAAGTGGAAATCAAATTGTCTCCATTTGCAGGCGACATGATGGTATACTTAGAGGACCCCAGCATCTCAGCCCATAATCTTAATGTGATGAGCAACTTCAGCAGTCTCAGGCTACAAAATCAATGTGCAGAAATCACAAGCATTCCTATACACCAGTAACAGACTAACAGAGAGCCAAGTCATGAGAACTCCCATTCACAACTGCTACAAAGAGAATAAAATACCTAGGAATACAACTAACAAGGGATGTAAAAGATCTCTTCAAGGATAACTACACACCATTGCTCAAGCAAATAAGAGAGGAAACAAATGTAGGAAAAACATTTCATGCTCATGGTTAGGAAGAATCAATATTGTGAAAATGGTCATACTGCCCAAAGTGATTTATAGATTCATTGCTATCCCCATCAAGGTGCCATTGACTTTCTTCACAGAATTGGGAAAAAACCACCTTAAATTTCACATGGAACCAAAAAGGAGCCCATATAGCCAAGGCAATACTAAGCAAAAACAAAACAAAAAAACCAAAGCTGGAGGCATCAAACTATCTGACTTCACACTATACTACAGGGCTTCAATAACTAAAACAGCATGGTACTGGAACCAAAACAAATACAGAGGTCTCAGAAATAATGTCACACACCTAGAACCATCTGATCTTTGACAAACCTGACAAAAACAAGCAATGGGGAAAGGATTCCCTATTTAATAAATGGTGTTGGGAAAACTGGCTAGACATGTGCAGAAAGCTGAAACTGGTTCCCTTCCTTACACCTTATACAAAAATAAACTCAAAATGGATTAAGGATTTAAACATAAGACCTGAAACCGTAAAAACTCTAGAAGAGAACCTAGGCAGTACCATTCAGGACACAGGCATAGGCAAGGACTTCATAACTAAAAGCAATGACGGCCAAAGCCAAAATAGACAAATGGGATCTAATAAAACTAAAGAGCTTCTACACAGCAAAAGAAACTGTCATCAGAGTGAACAGGCAACCTACAGAATGGGAGAAAATTTTTCCAGTATACCCATTTGACAAAGGGCTAATATCCAGAAGCTACAAAGAACTTAAATAAATTTATAGAAAAATAACAACCCCATAAAAAAGTGAGTGAAGAGTATGAAGACACACTTCTCAAAGGGACACATTTATGCAACCAAGAAACATATGATAAAAAGGCTCATCATCACTGGTCATTAGAGAAATGCAGATCAAAACCATATTGAGATACCATCTCAAGCCAGTTAGAATGGCGATCATTAAAGAGGAGACAACAGATGCTGGAGAGGATGTGGAGAAACAGGAACGCTTTTACCCTATTGGTGGAAAATATAAATTAGTTCAACCATTGTGGAAGACAGTGTGGGGAATCCTCAAGGATCTAGAACTAGAAATACCATTTGACCCAGCAATCCCATTATTGAGTATGTAACCAAAGAATTATAAATTGTTCTATTATAAAAACACATGCACATATATGTTTATTGCAGCACTGTTCAAAATAGCAAAGATGTGGAACCAACCCAAATGCCCATCATAGACAGACTGGATAATGAAAACGTGGCACATACACACTATGGAATACTATGCAGCCATAGGAAAGAATGTGTCATGTCCTTTACCGGGACATGGATGAAGCTGGAAACCATCATTCTCAGCAAACTAACACAGGAACAGAAAACCAAACACTGTATGTTCTCACTCTTAAGTGGGAGTTGAACAATGAGAACACGTGGACACAGAGATAGGAACATCACACACTGGGGACTGTTGGCCGGTGGGGGTTTAGAGGAGGGATAGCAGGAGAGGAGGATAGGGCAGGGATAGCATTAGGAGAAATAACCTCATGTAGATGACAGGGTGATGGATGAAGCCCACCACCATGGTACATGTATACCTATGTAACAGGCCTGCATGTTCTGTACATGTAGCCCAGAACTTAAAGTACAATTTAAAAAAAAGAATTCTAGTAAACAAATTATGCTTACCTTTGAAGCTATTGATTAGAAATATTAGGAAGAAGTTTTCCTGAAATGAGGAGGTATGTCCCCAGTTTCTCTGTGAGATGGAAGAGCAAGTGTGTCCTGACGATCCGTAGTTTCTTAACCTTCAAAGTCCACATGATGCCAGAGTGCTTCGCTACATCCAGAATTTCTGTTTGGCCAAGGTAAAGAGGTGTCAGGCCCATCTTAGCAATATATTGGGATGCACCTCCATAAAAAATTTGTTGTGTTAGTATTGGATTATGACCCAAAGTATAAAAGAAATACCCATGAGCCCATACTGATAAGAAAAATGATCAACTAAATGGGAGAGTGAGATAATTTTCCCATGCAGCAGAATGCCAAACAATTTACATAGATATTCTGCTTACAAGTGGATAGAACAGAACTTCCCACTCCTTAAGTTTGGGATGCATATAGTGACTTTCTTCCGAAGAGGACAGTTCAGAAAAGTGGGTGATGAGAAGAGTAACTTTACAGTGGAGAAACGTGACAAACGTTACCGCAGCCAGGTGACGAACGGTCACACCAATAGTATAAGGCAAGCTGAGGGGATGTAGTTTTAAGATCATTTCGTGAGAACGGTACTTTACCTCTGTGGTCATCCTTCCCAAAATCCGTAACCTCAGTCAACCCCTAAGAAAAACATCAGCCAGACTCAAATTTAGGGCATTGTACAAAAATAACTGACGAGTCCTCCCTCCAACTGTCAGGGTCATCAAAAACAAGGAAGTCTGAGAAACTCACAGCCAAGACATGCTTAAAATGACAAATAAATAATGTGGTAGCCTGCATGGGACCCTGGAACAAAGAAAAGGGACGTTAGCTGAAAACGAAGCAAATCCAGTGAAGTATGGGCTTTAGTTAATAATACTCTATTGATTATTCATTAATTGTGACAAATAGGAGTTGTTAGTAATAGGGAAAAATGGGAGTTCTGTGTATCTTTGAAATTTTTAGGTATATCTGAATTATTCTAACATTTTAGTCCTTCTAAAGGATTTTATTACATAATTGTGTGTTAGTTTAATCTCCACACTGCTTAATGAAATTTATCAGTTGTATTTGTGTTTGATTACACATGATCTCAAGTTGACTGGAATTACTCAGATGTCTTAATGCAGCTGCTGCAGTTGTCATAAGGTTGATTTTTCTACAATACACACAGAAATCATTACATTATCGCTTAATTTTTGAAAAATAATCCTGTCATTATAAACTTGCAATTCTTTAAGAAAGTAGAAAGGTTATAAGATGTTATGAGTCATAGTGTATTTCCAGTTTCGAAGTAATCAGACAAAAATCATTAAATTAACTAAGTAAATTGGCATACAATTTTAAAAAAAAGTACTTTTGAGAGGACCAGTCCAGACAATGTGTCTGTAAGATAGGCTTTACAAACTTAGTTTGATTAATTTTTGTTTTTCCGAGGATTTGATTCTTTTCAGTAATTACTGTTCTGTTTTTTCTGACAGGCTATCAAATGTTGGCTGCCTTAAGCTCCCTGTGAATTGAGTTATTCTCAGTAATACTCTGTATTATGAAGGCATTATTTGAGTGGCTGTCCAGTGTGATCTGGTTATTTGGAGTTTTACATAAAACAGGTGGTTCTTTCCATCTCACTGACATTTCTTATTATCCAGAATTCACCATCCTTTTACTATGGCTTGTCATAAGCAGGCCACCACACACAGGGCTCTATCCTATAGTTTGCCCCAGTTTATTTGGCTTTTCATTTACATTCTAATCTTTTCTCTTAGATACTCCACATTCCCTTGTTTTTGGACTTTATCAAAGCTTGCTATATGACTATGTGTTTATTACACTGGGAATAATTCCCGAAAGGCTTTGTAACAGCAAGTCATATTTGTTTGGCTCTGTGAGATGACCCAGACACCTCTGATTCCAATCAGAGGGGCCATTTACTTTGAGTGGACATGAGGCCAATGCTCAGAACCAAAGAGGAAGCAGCCTGTGATGTGTGATCCTGCAATCTCAATGCTGCTCAATGGGGCCATTTCTGCTGACCCAGTACCTGGAGTTGACGCTGTTGGTCTGTCCAAACCTCTGTACTGATTTTCCTTGACTTAGATGTGATGCTTTGATCTTGAGCTGTTGTACTCTGACTGTAATTCCACGAGCACAGGCTTTGGCCTCATGTAGAGCAATGTCTGAATTCTGCCTCCATTGTTTGTTACCTTTTTGATCTTGAGGATGTTACTTAATCTCTGTGGGTTTCAGTTTCCTCATCTGTCAAAAGAGAATAATAGCACACTGGCAGAGTTCTTACAACAATTAGATAAAATGTCTCCAAAACTCCTTTAGAAAGCCTGATTCTGTATCATGGACACTAACTATGAGGCCTGAGCAGAGTCAAGAGAAGGATCTGCCTTTGATTTGGTTTTGGGTGCTAGGGGTCATGTGGGAGAAGAGAAACAGAAAGAAGAGATACAAGGCAGATAATGGACTCTGGGCAAGGATTCTGGAGCCTCACACCTGAGTCTGCAGCCTGGCTCTCCCACGTGTTAGCTCTGTGGCCTTGTCATTATTGAACTTCTCTGATGCTACAGTTTTCTCAGCTATAAAGTGGAGATTGCAAGTGCCTCAGTAGACATGAAGTGCTCAGAGCAGTGCCTAGCGTGCAGTGTTCACTGTTCAGAATTATTAGGCGTGTTCTTTTCCGAAGGAAAGAATACGTGTAAAAATAAAAGACTACGCCAGATAATCCACTTACTCGTAAATAGGTCTTTTTCCAGCCTCAGTAAGAGTATGAAAATCATTTTGGCCTTTTTAATATACTCATATAAACAAAAGTTTCTCCTTTCAAAGAAGTCATAAGAAGAGGTGCTACATTTATGTCAGTATATCAACATATTTGAATAATTATTTTTCAGTTTTCCTTAGATGCTGGAAAAAGATATTCTTTTCAGTATCCTCAGTAATTACAAATCTTTGTCTTTGAATACAGAGTATCAAGAATTAAGCCAAGTCTATTAAATTATTGTGTTGATAATCTGTCTTCTAGATGTATAGTTTTGTATACTCGTACAGTTTTATACATTTTATAACTTTATGATCTTAATAAAACATACGCATACCCATTTATACATAAACTGTGTGTGTGTGTGTGGGTGTGTGTGTGTTTTGGAAAAGGGGTTATTGGGAACCAATGTTTAATGTAAGCTGAGTTATTTTCATGAGGATAAAGTCAATCATTAAGTCACACCTCCTATAAAAAAATCACATGTGATTTCTTGCATGTTTCAGAAGTTTTAAAATAAAGCCTAGTTAGGTTTTTGTCCTTATGGGACACATTCTACATGAAGCATGCATTGAGTCAAATGGAGTAAAAAATAAACATCTTTTCTTTCCAGTGTGCTATCCTTTTCTTCCCTTCCATATGTCTGTATCCTATGGACACCGTAATACTACAGCACTGATCTTGGGGGACCTGCAGAAAAGGCCATTAGATGCAGGGGTGGGGGTGCTGTACTTCAATAAGACGCTCAGTGTAACCGTGGGCGTAAGCCTGCCACCTCTGTTGCTTGAAAAAGCCTCGCTGCTCACAGGGAGGGGAGTACTAAACACTGGGGTCTATTGGGGGGAAAGGGGGAGGGCCAGTGGGAGGGGGAGGTGGGGAGGGATAGCCTGGGGAGAAACGCCAAATGTGGGTGAAGGGGAGAAAGGAAGCAAAACACACTGCCATGTGTGTATCTATGCAACTGTCATGCATGTTCTGCTCATGTACCCCAAAACCTAAAATGCAATTAAAAAAAAAAAAAAAAAGCCTCGCTGCTTTAGCAGCCAATGACATATCTGTATGCTCTTGGCATCCTGAACGTGACCACTTTAATTATTTTAAGGTTTCCTCTAAAAGTCTGCCTTCCTACTGGAATGGAGATGTGGTCGTTTGTGCTAATTGCATTTTAGAGTCTCTATTATATTGGTTACAGTAAGCGAATGTTTACAACATGTGTTCAAATCAAATGCCACTGGGCACTTAATTATGTGACAATTTGCTAGCTAGGTATATTTTGCAAACATCAGAAAGCGTCAGTCCATCTCCACATCACTCTCTATGTCTGGGCTATGTGTTCATCATATAGTTGTGGCTTTCTTTTTTCGGGCTCATTGAAGTGCTGCATGCCCAGTGCTATTCAAGCCCAGAATCCTGGCTTGAGAGCCCTCTGCCTTATGCCCAGAAAGGGATTTGAGACTGAGATAATATTGTTGCACTAGGGTCTCTGCCACAAGGCTTTTAAGAATGAGAGAAACTAAGATACAATATGACTTGTGGATCTCAAGGATCATAAACTGCTTGGATCACTTACCTGTTCAAAGCAGAAGATCTTCAAAAGCCAAAAAATATGCCTCCTTTCTGACATACGGGCACAGAGCCTGGACACCGAGGGACCGCCTCTGTTTTGTAGAGAATGATACTGAGGTCAGAATGGTGAAGAAACACACACAAAGAAAGGCTGGACCAAAACTGGGCCCAGATTTTGAGAAAAGGAAAACCACGATTCCTATTTTAATTTTAGTTCTTTTGATCTAAGAGAAAAACTGCACAGTCTAATAATATACTTAGTAAAAAACACCAACAGTTGTACTCTGTGAAGGTTACGAGGACTGGATGTGTCTTAGAATGTGATCATGGAGTTAATTTTACTCTAAGGCAAGATTTTAAGATGAACTGGTGTTCTCTTGTTCTGACCACATGCCATCGTTCCCTCCCCCCTCACTCGAATGTGAATAGTATTCCCATTGTGGGAACTACTGATTGACATCAAGGCACTCTGTTGTCATGGCTCTAGTTAAAAAATGTGAAAGAAACTACATCTTTTCAACCTAAAGGTTCTCTCTGTATAGTTAATTAAAGACATTTTAAGAAGACACTTGGATTATAGGAAAGTGATGATATCACGTTATGACATTTATTCCTTACACCAAGAATCTCAGTAATTGGTTCACCTATTCAAAACTGTTATTTTATCAGAGGCTAAAGATTCCAGGACCCCCAGAGTCAGACTTATCTAATTTCCCTAATTGGCATAAAAGAAAAGAACTCTGGACATAAGAACTTTTTGATTTGTGAACATGCCATTCACTTACTTGTTTTAAAACAGAATTTAATGTAAAACTTATCTAATGTTAATAAAAGTCTATAGGAAACTTTAGCCAGGGCTTAACCACTGGCTAATATACAATTTATTCCATTGTATTAAGAAATTTAAAAGTTTAATGAAGATTCCACAGCAATATAAACTATAGAAGGCAGCGTAGCTCATGGTGCATATTGTAGACTCTCACTTTACAACAAAGGAAACTAGAGCCTAGAAAAAGATAAAATGACCTTTCTATAATTATATAGAAGATAAACAGTCCACAGCAACACCAATACCAGATCCCATAGCTTTGACTTTTAGTCCAGTGTGTTTCCCAGTGGACCAGGCTATTTTATGTAATGAGAGTTATTTTATTCTAAGCAGTGCTGTTGTGATAGGTGAAAAACAGAAGGTGTATTCATCACTTTCCAAGAACTTCGCTCTCAAAAGTCTTCTATCTTACAATGGATAGATGTGTGTATTTACACGTGTATCTACGACTCCTTTAAGAATAGCTTACTACTACTTCTTTCCTTCAATTATTATTATTATTTTGTGACGGGGTCTCAGTCTGTTACCTAAGCTGCAGTGCAGTGGCACAATCATGGCTCACTACAGCCTCTGCCTCCCAGGCTCAAGTGATCCTCCCGTCTCAGCCTCCTGAGTAGCCAGGACCACAGGCACACACCACCATGCCTGGCTAACTTCTGTGTTTTTCAAGAGATGGAGTTTCCCCATGTTGCCCAGACTGGTCTCAAACTCCTCAGCTCAGGTGATCTTCCCCTCAGCCTCACAGAGTGCTGGGCTTACAGGTGTGAGCCCTTGTGCCTGGCTTAAACATGTTTTAAAATATACTTAAAATTTGATCATACATGGTAACCCAAGCCAGTAACACAACAAAACCAGTCAAATAAATGCACAGTGGCACTGTCTGAAGATGGCAGAAATGTGATTTAAAATATCTTACCAATAAGTGCAGAGTAGTTAGAAAAGAAAAAGAATAAAGAAATGTGATTTAGGTCAAAGTGTAAGAACGAAGGCACAGGTGAGCCTAGTAAGAGTGCCCACTAGGAAAGGGAATTCAGGTTAGGCTGCACTAACTGAAACAGGGTCAATTAGAACGAAGGAAGTTAATAGGACTGTTTTGCTTCGTGTGGCCACATCATGGGACCCTGTGTTATGTTCTGTGGGACACATCATTGAAAGCACTACTCATCAACAGAAATCTATTCCTAGGCTCTGAAACTGAATGTTGAATAGACTAGAAGTCACAGAGTAATGTCTAAAGAAGTTGCAGATATTTTGTATAGAGAAAGAAATTCTGGATGGAGGATGATAGACGGGGAGGGACCATCATGTGGAAACCACGCTAGATCTGAGCTGCCTAGATTTCAGTAACTGAGGGACCATGATGTGGAAACCACACTAGATTTGAGCTCCCAAACTTTGACATCAAGGGCTAATAAACAGAAGCTCCAGTGAGGCTCCCACTATCATGGGGTAGGACCTTCTGGCCCAGGGTTTCTTGGTCTTTGCTTTGTTTTGTTTAGAGACGGAGGCTTGCTCTGTCACCCAGGCTGGAGTTCAGTAGCATGATCTCGGCTCACTGCAACCTCCACCTCCCGGGTTCAAGGGATTCTCATGCCTCAGCCTCCTGAGTAGCTGGACTTACAGGTGTGCCAACACGCCCGGCTAATTTTTATATTTTTAGTAGAGATGAGGTTTCACCATATTGGTCAGGCTGGTAGCGGACTCCTGACCTCAGGTGATCGGCCCGCCTCGACCTCCCAAAGTGCTGGGATTTTAGGCGTGAGCCACCGTGCCCGGCCTTGGCCCAGGGTTTTAAATACTCAGGCTGTTGCATTCAGCAGATGGAACAGCTTGTCTCTCTCCCAGGGCCCTGCGTTTATAGTCACCAGTGGTGTTCCCCTCGAGCCTGGATGATGACATGAAGGAGGTTTTAAAGGGCAGCATTCACAATTTAGATTTGCAGTCGGACCAGATGACCTTTTTAAGGTGCTTTCCAGCACCTGGGGTTTTATGATTCTATTTCTATCATGCATCTACGCTGGGTATGTGTCACACTGTTTGAAGCAAACACTGAGAATGAACACGAGCCCAGTGTGGAATGTTGATGGCGCTCACATCTATTTTGTGTTTCAATTTCTGGAAGCGGTCTTTGTCTTTGAGGCAGTTTGGTCCCTGACCTTCTGTAACATTTGGAGCACAGCCACACTGTCTTTGTTTACTGTAAAGTGCATGGAAAAACCGACTTCCTGACAGTGCTCTGCAAAGCCTAAGGTCAAACCACTCACAGGTGAACAAACACAGTTCTTCCACCTTAAACTTGCCATTTGGTCCCTGTAAAATGGACAAGGGTAATAACGTTGGGTAGCAGAGAGAGGGGAAATCAGTCCTCTGCCAGCAGCCAGCCATTAGTCACTTTGTCAGTCTACTTTGGGAAGGGCTCATCTTAATTCAAAATCCATTCTGAAGACGTTAGAAGGCATGACATGCAGTTTTAAGTCCTCTAGCAACTCTACTAAATAAACCTAGAGGCCCTGCCGTCGTTCACACTGTCAGCACATCATTAATGTTTCCCAGGACCGCACAGATAAAGCAGCATTCTTACATTCTTACTCGCTTAAAGGACTGAAGAGTCACATTCATAGAATATTCACATCATGCAAGCTATTTCTGTTATGGTAAGATCTCCAAGGGGCTTAGGTGGGTTGGCTCCTGTCAAGAGAGCACACCCTTTTTATTTTTTTAACTAAACTTTTTTTTTTTTTTTTTGAGACGGTGTCTTGCTCTGTTGCCCAGACTAGACTGCAGAGGCATGATCATGGCTCATTGCAACCTCCACCTCCTAGGCTCAAGTGGTCCTCCCACCTCAGCCTCCTGAGTAGCTAGGACTTACAGGTGCACACCAAATTTTTGTACCTTTTTTTTTGGCAGAGACAGGGTTTTACCATGTTACCCAGGCTGGTCTCGAACTCCTGGGCTCAAGCAATCCACCTGCTTTGGCCTTTCCAGGTGCTGGAGTGAGCCACTGCCCTTACCCCACCTCCCCTGCTATTTTTTTACTATCATCAAATGCAATAGCTTCCCTCTGTAAAAGGAAGGGAAATGTCTTCCTGAATAAGTGTATTGTAAGCTCTGTAAGGGCCCTAGACAGTGCCTACCACACTGCCTTAGACTAGCAGGTCCACATAATGCATTTGTGTGAACATCATCGAATCAAAGACCCTGCTCACACAGTTACTCAATATCACTTATTTGTGAGATCCAAGTTTTCTTCTATTTAAAGGATTAAAATTGATCTAAAGTGATATAAATGACAACATTCCCAACATAAATTTACGTTTTTCTTTTTTCTTGAAATAAATTCAGCTTTGGCTGTATTTCGCTATTTTTTTTCTCGTTCTCTCCCTCTTTTTTGCGGGGGGGTCTCTAGAATAAGCAGGCTCTTGAAATGCCCTAGTTATCTAACATTGCTCTTGAACTCCACTTACAGATGATATACTAGCCTTTTACTAAAATATATCTGGGTATTAAAAGCTCAATTCTTTACTGCTGATGAGAACGATTATTAACACTTTTTTTCCCCAGCTATAATATGAAGCAGTAACACCCCTTTTTACTTCCACGGCCAGAGGCAGTATGTCACATTAACCTTAATTAACTGCCCAAGAAATGAGCTATGTTCATTACTGTAGTATTCTGGTTAGCTAAGATTGTGTGAGAAGGCTGATAAATGTCTGTGGTTTCTCACTTGGCTATTTAAAAAAAGTAAAGAATGGTGAAGTACGTTAGTCCGCTTACCTTATCGCCCTGATACGTGCAAGCATTCTGAGTAGGGATCCAGATGCAGAGAGCATGAGGCTGCAGTTAGTGGGCAAGGATGGATTTCGCTGGGGCAGAGTGGAGCCAACAGCCTGACCAAGATCAGCCTTTAGAGAAGCATCCGAGGCCTGTGGTGGGGGAAAGCAGGTAGCATGTGAAATCCAGGCCAAAGGTGGAAAAAGAAAATAAATTCTGTTTCTTTATAAGTAATGGCATGACAGAAGCCAAGCCACATAAGCCACTCAGATATCCTGTAAATTACTGAATTCACTGTAGAGATTTTTGTTATATGTGGCATCATCACTTCTGATGTTCCCATTTGTACCTCCATCGCCTTCGTTTATTCATTATTTTAAAAAGATATATCAAGCACTTTGCTAGCTACTGGGGAAAGAACATGAATGACGCAACTCCTAAACTCAAGGAGCTACATTATCTCTTCATCTGCACTATAAAAAATCATTGCAGCACTGTTTACAGTAGCAAAGACCTGGAACCCCAATGCAAATACCCATCAATGACAGGACAAAGGAAGTGTGGGACATAGACACCATGGAATACTATGCAGCCATAAGTTGGTGTCCTTTGTAGGGACATGGATGAATCTGGAAACCGTCGTTCTCAGCAAACTGACACAAGAACGGAAAACCAGCCACCACATGTTCTCGCTCATAGACGGGTGTTGAACGGTGAGAACACATGAACACAGGGAGGGGAGCATCACACACCAGGGTCTGTTAGTGGGGACTAGGAGAGGGACAGGGGGTTGGGGAGGGATAACATGGGGAGAAATGCCAGATGTAGGTGACAGGGGGATGGAGGCAGCAAACCACATTGCCACGTATGTACCTATGCAACGATCCTGCATGTTCTGCACATGTACCCCAGAACCTAAAGTACAATAACAAAACATGTAGAGTCAGCTTTACCATCAACTTCTGTTTTCCAAGAACACCACAGTAATGTCATTTCTTTGTAACACGACCAGCATCCATCTCAGTTTTCTTTCACCACTACCGAGGTGTGGGCACCATTCCCTCTTAGCCAGGCAACTGCAGAAGCCTCTTGATTAGTCTCCTTATGTCCAATCCCTTTCCCCCCATCAGTCTTAGCTTTATCCTGTGGCTCTCCTCAACCTAATCCCACTTCTACAGAACTAATACCCTACTTGAACCACAGTGATTCCTGCATCCACCTTCAGGCGTATGCATGTATTTTCACATACCTGGTCTCCTTCCCGCAATTTCTTTCATTTCCAAAGCACGACAGCATGTTGGTTAAGACCATGTGCTTTGCCACTTACTTGCTGTGTTTTGCCACTTACTTGCTGTGTAGTTTGGACAACTTATTTAACCTGTCTTTTGTGGTTCTGTGTGTATATCACTGAAAATAACTTATTAAAAATATTTCCTCATAAAATTCAGAAGGTTAATTTCTCTAAAATGCTTACAATAGATGCTGACACACAGAAAGTGCTGATTTTTAGCGACTGCCATTGCTATTGTTGTTAATACCTAAACACCGCCCTACTCCCTGGCCAAGTATTTATAGCTCCCTGCAAATCCCAAGGAACTCTGGGAACCTCCTCAGAGATTTAGGTAGAAGTATCTGTTTCCTTTTCAGGCCTTCTATGGCACTACTTATCTGACCTACATTTAGCAAGTAGACTGAGACTTACTAAATATTTTCATGGGAAATAAAACCTGAAGAAATGACTAGCAATAGAATATAATAAACAGTAACGATAGAAAAAAGTACCACAGGCTCTATAGAGTATATGCTCTCTGAGGGCAGGGACAGTGCTTCCTGTGTCTCTGCTTAATTTTCTTAAGAAAATTAAGCCATTTTTTTTCTCTGATTCAATGGAGGATGTGATTAGAAGATCATTAATAATAGACCAATCTGTTTACATAGACAATGTATAATCAGATAGTAGAGTGTCTTGACTGGTAGTATATGAACGTGAAGAAATAAGGAGCCACCTTGGTTTTGGACAGAGGGTTGTCTAGCCCATCTGGACAGTACCTGGATGTCATGACTGTGTTGGTTTGGTGGGATTAGTTTGGCAGCAGGCTGCCAAATGGAATGAAACAAAGAGGGTGACCTGAGAGGAGATCATTGGGTGGGAGGGTATGAGTACCTGAGCTTGGACTCCAGGAATGAACAGGGAAGAAATCTTAACTCCAAGAGCAGATGGTAAAGAACAAATAACTAGGATTTGGGAGATCACAGAGGATGCTGAAGAGGCAAGGGTAGAGAAGGTGACTGCTGGATCTCTTCCTTGGTTAACTTTGGAGAATTCAAATTGGGAAAAGCTTTTCTTGAAGGACAAAAGATGTGTGCATTTACTAGACCTTGAGCTCCAAGATGGCAGAGACCATGCCTGTCTTGATCATCACTGGAACCCCAGTGTCTGCGACCATCCTTGACACCCTCTTACAGTGAGAGGCTAAAAGAGCATCTGAAATTAATTAGTGGCCACTTACCTTGATATCTACACAGTCCAATAAGATACATTGTAGACAATTATCTCCCACCTGTTTAACGATTCTCCAGTTCTTGTTAGCTGGCATAATCAATTTTGCTAAAAAGCCACACGTCTCACATCTTGGGAAGGATTTCCCAAATAGGCAACTTGCTTAATTCCAGGATGAGTGACAGAATCTGCAGACCCTGAGGCCACCTCACTCATATCTGCCTTAATGTAACTGGTAAAACATACTTGACAGTACATCACCTCCACAGAAAGGTGCCCCAGAAAGCAACTGCTTGCTCCCACCCTGCTGAGAAGTAGCAATCTCCATGTGGCTTAAGGGCTCTAGCTGCAGCCATGAACAGTGTTATAAAAATATCACCACCATTTGCCAGCATGAGATGCCAAACTGCCAATAAGAGACAGGTCGATTCAATGAAGCAGAAACGTTTCACTTGTTTTTAAGATCACTCGCGAGAACATCATTGCTATGTCTGCCTTTAAATAAGAAATTGCATTTAAAAAAACAGAAAGAAAGAAAAACCATCTCCTCTCGTCTCCCTACAAAGGGACAAGGTTTTTCCCACTCGGGTGAACATTGCCTGTGCTGCTTGCCGAAGAAAGGGAGCAGTCTTGGCAAGCATCTTATTAGTCTAAAAATAAATTATTCAGAATGCAGGTTCAGATACAGATCGCAGGGAGAGATAATAGAATTGGTTTTCCAAGCCTGATCATGCTATGAAGACGTGGTGTGTGCTTTTCAGGAATCCACTTAAGTGGAATCAGCTTTGACTAATACAAACTAGAAATAATATTGCTGCCATCCAGCTTGTGTCTGTGGTACCGCATCCTCAGAATGTCTTCAAGTATCCATGGCCTCTTTAGTGTCCGTAAGTGTGCAAATGGAAAAGTATGTATGTATTCCCAAGCAGGCTTCAGTGGCATGCTTCCCATTGTTCTTTTAAGGAAATGTCTTCCTGGCCGCCGGAGCGGGGCACGTCTCACTTGAGGTTTGTGTCCCTCCTGCTCCCCCTGCCTGGGTGAAGCAGTTGACCACATCAGCCGCCGACTGCAGTTTGTCATGTGGCTTCTCATGTGATGCTGGGTCTGCAGCACTTGGGAGCTAGAGCCTTTGTGACTGGCACTCATGGACAGACAGTGGTGTTCAGGGACAGAACCGATTTTGGAGGGGGCGGGGAGGCCAACAAGCCAAGAAACGTCAGAAATAAAAGTCGCATGAAGTACCCTGATCTCTGTATTCTTATTTTTTTTTTTTTTTTGAAATTTTATTTTAACACTCTTGCTTTTTTTATGGTTTGTGTCTGTTTTTTTCCACCCCCGCTGGCGCCGAGCTGCGCTGTTTTGTGTTTCTTTCTTTTTTTTTTTTTTTTTTTTTTTTTTGTAATTCTGAAGCCAGACCGTCTTTCCTCACAGCTCCAGGGCGGCATCTCCGTGGGCACGCCGAGCTTCCCCTGGTTACCTGAGCTGCTCCTGCGTCTCCCGCCCGGGCTTCGCCGTGGTGCCCGGATCCCGGAATCGTGCGTCTCCGTCCTGCGGAAGAAGGCCCTGCTGGCGGAGCTCTGGCCGGGGTCTGCTCCCTCACAGCTGGGCGAGGGGACCTGCAGAACCGGGTGAAGCTGCAGAAGACCTGGCGAGGGACGACCAGAGAGAACGCCAAGGATGGGGAAGGGGAAGTTAGGAATTCCATCCATCCAGTGCCCACCGGTGCTCCGCAGGGCAAGGGCAGCCGTGGCCCCTGCCGCATGCGCCCAGCTCGGGCTGCTCCCAGGGATTCAGTCTGGGGGGACAACCCGTGGCGAGATGTGGTGGCATTTTACCTCAGAGCGCAGCTGAAGATGGATAAACAAGGCATCTGATGTATCTGCCTGGGAAGGCAGAGCTGGAGAAAGGCGGAGTGAGGGAGCGCGTGCAAGGCAAGAGGAGATGCCGAATGCCGGGGCGATTGTCTGCAGCTCGCTGTGCATTCTCATTCTAGGAGGATGGCATAATTTATAACCCGGCACATGGATGGAGGAACTGTAAATCCTAGTCTGGACGTCCCCGGCGCTGTCAACGAAGGAACTGATGGGCTAGGTGACTGTACCAGTGTCCCCAGAGAAAATCGCAGCCTCGCAGCATGGATTTAAATGCATGTGCATGCGTGTAGAGACATGGAGAGAGGTTTCTGACCATTTTACACAGGAAGTCTGTCACTTTGCTGGATCGGGCTTGATTGCAGCTTGTGTTTTCAGCTCCAGCTCAACACCCATTTCCTGACTAGTGAGACAGCATGGCCAAAGCAGCTGCATGCAGAATTTTCTTTTTACTGTGAAAGCAAGCCCTCTCTGTGTTAACTCCTTCCAGTTCTGAGTGCTCTGTGCTTTGCTAGGACCGATGGTGGGGTTTTGTTTTCTTCTCCTATAAATCCCTGTAAACACAGCTGTATTCAGTAATGGCAAAAAATTCTATCCTGTAAATAGAAATCCGATCAATTTAATCAAAATAAATGTATCCCAGATGACTTTGAGACCAGCTGGCTACCACAAGCTTTAGATGCTAAATACTCAGTGGAGATAAATACTGTGTTATATTTACATGTTTCAGAATGCTGGGATCAGCCTGTAATTTGCAAAAAGAAACTCTTTTCTAAAGAGGAGAGGTGGTCCTGCCAGCCCACAGCTAGGCGGTTAGATACAGGTGTAAATGTTGTTCATGTGATTGGCAGATCTGCCGTGTTGCATTTCGAAAGGCATGTGCCATAAGGCGGAGTATGTCCATTGTCAATATGGAGAATGCTTGTTTCTAACTTGCTGTTTTGGAGAGCCCAGTGCCCTCTGAGTAGATTCTGGTGAGGTTGAGGGTAGGCACTGGAGGCTTGTTGTACTTTCAGATGTGAGGACTGGGGTTCTCCAACCCCAGCTCAGTGGAGTCAGCCAACCCTGGGGGTGAGGAGCTTTCCCAGTTGTCATGGGGAGCTCTTCTGGGACGCCTGTCTGGCCCTTCCACTGTTTGTTACTAATTCTACAAAGGCAGCTCTGTGTGCTGGATTATGTTTGGCCAGCTGTTGATGCATTCCTGCGGGTGGGGCTGGGTGAGGATCTTATTACTGTACTTTCAAACTGTAGATGGGTGTGCAGGGATAGCTCGGAAGGAAAGGAAAAGCGTAAGTTACGGAATCTGATCGAGCATACCCCCTTCTCCAGATAGCCCTAGAGTGAATCCAGAAAGGGTTTAAAGTCAAAAGAGTGAGTGATTAGGGGTGGGTGGCATGAGGGGAAGAGAATGAAACGGAGAGCGCGCGCAAGAGAAAAACAGACTTGGAACTTCAAAGCTGCATAGACAAGCAGAATGTCAGCAGCTTGTAATTAGCGGTTCATGGTTGCGTCAGTGACTGTATCTATCCAAGAATAACTATGTGATGTGTGCCACAAAGTGAAGAAGATAGTCATAACTAAGTTATCAAACCCAGTTCAAACAAGGGCAAATGGATTAGGAAGTTTTCTATGTTTGTAAATCAAATGCTGATTACACAGAGAAGTCTTGCTGAATTCTGTATAATTGAAGGCTAAATTATCAATTTGTCAGGGGGGATATGTTCATTAAATGAAACTGTGAACCCTTAAACATGCAAATCAATCATGCGAGAATATATCAGTGCAAGCTTTATCAGTACGAGATATTTTACTAAACGGCCGAAAGAGCCACTGCCAGTCTCCTATCTCTGTATCCGTACATCATTTGTGTGTGTGCATTTCAATAGAGAGAAGTCAAAAGTTACACTCAAGTAAATATAAATTAAATTCTGTCATTCCCATTTTAGAATTTAAAAATCAACTGAGGAGTTTCGATTTTTTTTTTTTTTTTTTTTTTAATCTCCTGAGTTTAAACCTTGAAGGAGCTTTTGCTGTTCTGAAGCCAAACAGCAGCTAGTCAGTAATCGCTATGGGAAGTCAGGGTACCATGGTTGTTGAGATTTGAAGGCCACGCTCACTTCCCTCCCTGTCTCCTGTGCTTCGAGATTTTGGTGCTACTGCAGCCTCCACAAAGAGATGGTGGGAGGAGCTGATTGGTCCACAGGCTTAGAATGTTTACTCTTGTTTGTTTTCAGGCTCCTCACGGCATTCATTCTGTATTTCTATTTGTGTTCATGCCGCACAATTACTCCTGACCTGCTTTGTTTCTCTGCCCAAGGAGAAGTCAGTTTTAGTTCAGCTCTTTAGTTTTTGGGTAATATGTGCATACGTATTGCATTACCCACGTATGCGTTTTTCTTTTTTTTAAAATGTGGATTAGGGAAAATTGTAGGCATGGAGAGCTGTGTATATTAAATCAATAGCTTTTTGAATCACACGTAATATAATTTAAATATACTCACTTTGAGGTTGCCAAAACTGACATTGTCTGAGCCCGTTTAATTTACATCTTCACTTTAGTCAAGAAGCGGAACCTGCCAGATCAGAATAGTGTATTCTGTGCACCCAACAGGGTGGAAGACATTATTTTGTTTGTGTTAGTTCGAACAGCTGGTCATTAATGCAGTCCCCATTTCTAGAGCGAAGTGCTGCTGGACATGAATGCCTGCCTGATTAATGCTGCCCCTCCGAGGGTCCTTCACCCAGCAGTCATGCTCGCAGCAGAATAATGTAGCATGATGTGATTGCACTCTAACAGGATAGTATGTCATTGTGTCACCAAGCAATTGAGGTTATTATGGGGCAGGGCAGACAGACGGGACAGTGGGGTTACTAGACCGTAGCATTTTTAGAAATACAGGCCTGACCTACTTAGAGTTATTCTCTCTGGCTGGCAGCTGCATGGTACATAAAGTCTCCTGATTGGCTGAGGCTGTTGCTAGGGGGGAATTAGCATGAATTTTTCCACACACAGACTCAGTGGCTGAATGATAAAAGCTGACTGGAATTAAAGAGATTTGGTTTAGTATTATACAGATTTATCTGCCTCCTTTTCTTTCTCAAGTGCAGAGAAAGAGTGCAAAACACAGATTTTGTTTCCATTTGTTCTTTGACCTTCTTGTTCTCTCTCCCTCCTCTCAAGATGCCCGAGGGGAGGAGAGCAGGACAGTTATGAAATTCTGGTTCATCTCTTACTGTTGGGGTCATGGAAACGATGTTGCAAATTACAAGATATTTAAGCTTAAAGACTGCTGGGAATGACTACCAGAAGGTTAGATTATTTTTCCTCTTCTGTGCACTAAGCTGTATTGAAGTTGGGTATGCATCTTTCATGCACTGTATGTTTATACTCTGTTTCCCTTTTGGGCTTGAACAAAACATTTATATAAATTCCTTTCTATCCAAACAGATTGAAGCTTGCAGTCTCTGGCTTGTTTAAAATAAGGTGGTCAGGATTCCAGATTTAGACAGGAAAAAAAAATATGTATATATATCACTTTTGTTATTACAAAATATTATTGGCTGTCTTTAAAAAGCCAGCCTGATGTGGATGCTTGTGGATGAAACCTAACTACTCCTACTCTACCCTGTTGGCTTCACAATGTATAGGAAGACACAGGTTTTTCTCCAGAAGAAAATCTGCCTGCAGAATGTATCTGGAGGTTGTTTTCCTTGTTGCTGACATATGCACGGCCATGTAGACAGCTCACATAATCAATTTTATAAGATGACCTATTTTTTCCCTTCTCGTGGGTCTCCAAGTGTCTGTGCCTTTTAGTAGATATTTTCTAGAGGGGGAGTTTTGATAGATCTTTTTAAAGTAATCTGAAAAGCCATCAGGAGCAAAATTAAAGCAATACATATTCAAGAATCCTGTTTCTTATTCTTAATTATATGCTATCTATGCTTAAACTTCAGTTTCTTTCTGATACCTTTTAGTGCTGAAAGTAGTGATTATCCTGCCTTTTAGATTTGAAATTAATTTTTGTGAGAACATACTGGGGTATCACAAGTAAACAAGATGCTGGAAAAGAATAATAGAGATTCTTATAAACTTGTCACATTAGATTTTTTTTTTTTTTTTTTTTTGGCCACATGAAAAAGGCAAGAGAAAATTTAGGTGTAGATTTTTCTTTTCATTTAGATTTTTTAAAACATTCAGAACTATATAGATACATAATGCTTTTAAACAGTGATTTCTACTTATACCAGAGACTACAGTCAAAACAAAACAAATTCTCTAATGGTGTCAGAGCCAAGAAATCTATCATATATATTTAAAATCCAGCAGTGTTTACTTTTCAGCATATAAATAAAGCTTATCAAGCTAAAAAAAAATAGCGTATATTTTCTGATGTTATAATTGGTAGATACACCTCACAACCTTTAAGAGTCCCCACACAAACGTTTATTGTAAAGGTTTCCAACTATACTAGCAATCTTTCTTAATTGAATAAAATGTCACTTGATATTTGTTGAATAAAAGATTACCTTATCCTAAGGTGTACTGCTCCTTCCAAAATGAATCAATTTATTATTTTAATCAGTGAATTTTTTGTTTTGGTTTTCTTTTACAGTATTTGCTTAGGTCACTGGACAATTATTTAAATATTTAAATGAAAATATATAGAAATGAAATGTCATTTTAAAATTACTTAAGGAAAAATGTCAACATACTTTTATTAACATTCTTTAATAAACATATGGCTAATTTATACGTAAAGCACAGCCTGTTTGATTAAAAATAAATTGATCACATTGAAATGGTTCAGTATAAATCTTATTTGGTTGTTTAGGTTGCGAAGAATTTTTCACTGTTTTTATTCATTACCAGGGAGGTAAGTATTCAATAAGTCCAAACAAAAACAAAACAAGCGTGTTTTAAAAAGCCATTTATGCTGACTTAGCTAAGCTTAAGTTTATACTTATACTGAAGCTCGAGTCCCAGATATTCACTTAGACAATATAATGTCATAGTATTCATTTCATCCTCTGCCATTCATTAAAAAGCCAAAGGAGCAATCACCTTCACTCATTGCATCAATCATTTATTTGTTAGGTATTTATTTTCTGCTCACACATGAGGCTAACTTCTCCAGTTATAAGGTTCAACATAGACCAGTGAGCTTTTGGTGGGATTGGTGGGTCAACAAAAAAGGGATTAACCAAACAGTTGATTGTTGTGGGCCACCTAGCTCTAGTGGACCTTGTGTTAGTTTCCCCGACTCTGTTGTGTCTGATACCTAATGTTACTTAGTCGTAGAACTTTGGGGAAGAGCTGGTGCCCTTACTACCAGATGCTTGGAGATGATCAGCTGTCCTGATCTCACAAACAAGCTGCATCTCTTCCAAACCATCTCAACACTTTTATAATACTAAAGATCTATCAATAAGTCAGAATGTGCCTTTTGTGAAGTCATAAAAGTATAATGTAACTCCGAGATTTTTAACATCACTATTTAAATGGGTAACAGCATTTCAACCATAATACCTGAAGAGCCCAAACTATATACTGCCAGAGACCTTATCTGATTCCCTCAGCCTGACACCTCCTGGACCTCCTATCTTATTAGAACAGTCATCATGTGGTGGTATTCTGTTAGTCTGTTTCCCCACTATGTGCCAGAGGCACAGAAGATGTTTCATAGACATTAGTTGATTAACAAGTGAATGAATGAGTGACCTGATGAGTGTCCAGAAGACAGACTTTAGAGTAGAATAATGAAGTCTTCTACCTGTGGATATATCAATGGCACAGGGCAGAGATCAACAAAGTTTTTCTATAAAGGGCCAGATAGTAAATACTTTAGGCTTTGTGGACCATATGGTTTCTATAGCAACTGCTGAACTTGGCTGGTGTGACTAAAAAGCAACCATGGACACTAGTAAATGAGTGAGTCTGGCCGTGTTCCAATCAAACTTTGTTTACAAAAAGAGGCAAGAAGCTGGATTTGCCTGTGGGTTACAGACCCCAAATATAATAATTACCTTTGATATTTTGAGGCTATGATTTACACCTATAGGTTTAGGGTAGACAGTGTATTTAAAAAGGAGGAAGATTTCAAACAATGCAATAAAAATTAAGAAAAGGTATTAGGTATTATTTATTTGTGATGAGAACTCAGTGCTAATCAACCAGATTTTCTTCTCTCACTGATGACACAGATGGGATGATTTATTTTAAAACTCAAAGATGAAAGCAAGGATTGTTACTCTTTCTTAAAATATACTGGTATTTTATTGCTCAATGTGTAAAAAACAAAAGAATGGAAAATTTTTACCTTCAAAATTATTTCTCTAGTGTTGGTTGCCTAGGGGCAAAAAGGAAGTCCAGCCTCTTTGTTTGAAGAGCTGGCACAAAATTTAAAATGTGTCAAATGGTAACGCTGGAAGCACAGCCACTGTGTTTCCTGTTATCTTTTGCATATTCTTTTAATCAATGTAAATACCGTGCCACTTCAGCAAACTAGGTCAGATCTTTCCTTTGTCCCATCTCTCTAGTCCCTTCTCTGTTAGTAATTAATCTGCAACTTCAGAGGTTCTGGACGAACAAACCCTTTTCCTCCTTTCTCTTGCTCCCCTTCAGCCCTTCCTGCTGTTGGCCTTCTATGTTAATGGATGATGTTGGAGGCAGTAAACCAGGACGGAGGGTGCTCTAAAACCATGGGCCTGGGAATTAGGCAACCTTGTGTGTACATGTCACTCCTGTACCCACCAGCTGTGGGACTGGGGACACTTTAATGAACTTCCCTAAGCTCAATTTCCTCATTCATAAACTAAGGTAATGATAATACTTGCCATGCAGAGGTTTTTGTGAGGGTGAGATGAGATTGTGAACATAAAGCCCTCCTAGCACTTTCGGAATGTGCAGCATAATTTGACTCTTGCTTTTATAATGGGGAGTTGTTCTGCCATTAAAGACGTGTGTGATTCTGCATTAGGCTTTGAGATCTTGGTGGCATCCTTAAGGGTAATTCTCATTAATGAGAGGCATCACCTAGAGCATTTATTTTGGAGAGTTGGATATCAGAAGTCCTGAAGTCAAGAGCAGCGCAGATACAGGAACTTAGAATAAGTCTGGAGGTATCCAGCATATTTCAAGAAATTGTGTTCTTACCGTTTCACCTCTAATTTTTTGTTGCTGTTGGCTTGGTGTGTTTCAGCATATTCTCGTTTAGGATTGTCCTAGAAACACAGTTTGTGTCTCATCTGTTTTTAGAGCAAGACCAAAGAAAGATGGAGCAAAAAAGACTGCCCCTCTACCAGTAGGCTGTGATTTCCGTATTTTAAAACTGTGCTCAAGGCTCATCTCCAGAAAATTTATCCTGATTAAGTGGGGCTTGGGAGCAACACATGTTCAGAAACATTCATCAGTCTTCAGCTGACTTTGTGTCCAGTGATTTCTTAAAGCACATTTGTTCATCATCACCTAACTTTTCTATCACTTCCAGGTCTCTTACGTTCCGCTTTAAGTTTTTATGGCCCCAAAATGTGGCTGAAGTTGTCCTCATGTGAGTGCCCGTGAGATCACAAAGCAAAGCACTTTTAAACTATTATTTTTGCTTTTTACCTCTCTGATCACCTCCATTAGACTGCAAATATCAAAGGGAATATCTTAATATGATAGTCTCAGCACTAGAAAAGCCATAGGCACATTCTAAGTGCGCAATAGATATTTGTATAAAAAATGACTGTCACAGGCTTGTTCTTTCTGCGTATTCTAATAATTTATATTAAGTAAGTCATTTGAAATATTGCTGAACTATTAGTAGTAACTACTACTACTAAATTGATGGTGAAATTCATCAGTTAATCTATCCCAGTAATCGTAGAATATCACTTAAAAACAAAGGGTTCTATCCACACAGTTTTGGAATTAGTAAATGAGAAAATACGTTTACTCTTGTTACTCTTTCTGAGATTGGACCCAACTAATTATACATTTCCGTCTAGACAGCATGCAGCACAGAGATGGAGAAGAGAAACCAAATTTTTTAAAGCAGTAAAAATAAGAAATATTCCAAAGCAAGAATGATCATTCTTCTTTTGTAGGGATTTCATAAAACATGTATCTTATTCTGTGAGACGTGTTCTTAGTTCTAACAAACCATTGAGAAGCGTATTAAATGAAAAGTATTCAGGAATCATCAATTGAATGTGATATTTGATATTTTAGCTTGTCTTTCTATTTTTCTTAATAAAAAAACCCTTTAGTTCTCTAACAGAAAGATTAGAAAAATGTTACTTTCCTAACCCCCAAGGCTAAAGTATATTAATAACAGAGAGGTTCGAGGCAGGAGGGGTGGGGGTTTTCCTGGGGTTTTTTCCTTGCGGCTGCCAGTGGCTACAAATGGCCATGTACCCCAGGGGAAGTGAATGCAACAGCATGGGAGTGAGAGCTTTTTTGTGTTCTCTGTCAATTATTAGGTGTGAATGAATATTTTGAAAGAAGCCAGTACATAAAAATGAACATTTGGCTAGTGCCTGATAGAAGTGAGTCTTTCTCCGCCTCTTTTCTTTTCAGACTGTTTGATATTCGGACTTCAGACTCTGCCTACCCCTCTTGTTATCAGAGGTAGACATCAGTGTTACAAAGGACACTCGATAGATATGGGTGGACGACAATGGGTTTACAATATTTTTTCCTTCTCCGGCTACTACAGGGCGGTGTTTTCCCTTGCTCTGTTACAGGGAAGCCTTTGCTTCATCTTTTTTTTCTTTTTCCAGGACTGTAGTAATTATACCGCAAAGGCTCTTTGGTTTAGGTTTTTAGTTGTAAGAATAAGGAATCCCAATATTGTTTCCCAAGAAGGACCACTGATACTTTTAATTTTATGGTATTTACAGAATAAAAGGCATCAGAGAATTTGAAATTTTTATAATTTTAAGGAAATCTCTTTATACTCCTTTACTGGAAAAAATCTCTAGATTTTTGCATTTCATACTTTTAACAGAAAACATGGTGGCAGCAGTAGTATTTGGTGAACATTCATCTTCAGGAGAATTTCAGAACACTTAAATAAAGAATCATGGAAGGCCTGGGAATTTTTTGGCAACACATATAAATATAAAAGAAGAGAGTCTTCTATCAAAATATTAATCACTTAGAGCCCATTGAAATGATGGCCAGCAAACAGAATTTGAACATTGCATCCCTCCTTTTGATCAATTCTCCATGTTGCTAAGTGTTAGAAATCTGGGGTACAGGACTTGTCTTCATTCTGGAGTCCTGTTTAGAGTTTTGAGGAAGCACTTTAGCATGAAGGATGGTACTGTATTGTTGGGAATTTTTATTTCCAGGATTCTCTTTAGAACCAATGTGCCAATTTTTGCCTTCTTAGTCACATGTACGGGTAGCAAGGTAAACATAGATTATGGTCTGTATGTTTACACAGCTGCTTTTTGGGGATTGGTTTTTAATTAGTAGAAGGATGGCGTGATGTATCATGTACTCAGTCCTTACAAGAGCATTTAGTTTAATTTTCTTTAGAGCTATCCATCAGATTCTAAGATCCATAGGGACAAGTTTTTCAGTTTAGCTCCTCATTATACAGTGCCTGGCCCAGCAAAAATGCCATATACACATCTATTGAATGAACTGGAAGTGGGAGTATGTTAAGATATTTTAAACCAACATTTTCAATATAAACCAATAACTTTCTGTTCAAAATGTAAAAATAAAGTTTATCCCTGCAATATAGTTTTATTATGAATTTCTCACTTTCATTTGTGTGAACTAAAATTTTCTCAAGAGAAGTGGCATTTTAACCATGCAATTGCTTTTTGTAACGCTTACTGCTATAGGATGGTTGCTTACAGAGAAACACTATTATAGTAGTGATTACTTGAGATTATCATTTTTCTTCTTTATAAAATCATTCAGTATGATTTGATTCATTTTGAGAAGTATCGATAAAGAGAATAGGTGGCACCATTTATTTTCCCTCTGAGCAGAAGACTAACTTAGAAAGGTTATTATTATATAATCATTTGTCTAGCAGGAATTAGAGTAAGTATCTTAGAATGGAAGGGACCTTAGAAATAATCTAATCCTCCCACTGCCAGCCATTTTGCAGATAAGGAGATCGGGTCATGAGCGGTTAAGGGAGATTTGCCCAAGGTCACACAGCTAGTTGTCATCCCAGCTAGAACTGCAGCTCACTTTTTTCTTGATTCCAATGTTCTGCCCTGCTATATCTTAGGCCTTGTTTCTGTGGTTCAGAAGTTGTCTACGATTATTTTATTTTAGAAGTTATTTGAGCTTGTTCATCACCTAAAAAATGTATTAATGAGAGCTCACACAGGGAAAATATGAAGAAATACTGTTGGCATGCAATAGAAATACATATACAGTAGCCTCAAGTATGGTAAAATTCAACATACTGCATCAGAAAGTTCATGGACTGGAAATTAGAACTGTGATTATCAACCTGGCTCTGCTGCTGACTAGCTGTTTGAGCTTAGCTGGATCGTTTCTCTCTCCAGAAACAGTGAGAGAATACCACTCTGATAGTTGACTGAGGTTGCCTCTAGTTCTGTTCCTCCAACAGTCTATCTGTGCCCAGGAGAAGTGGTCCTGTATTTTTGAAGCTGTGCCCAAAATATCACTTTATTCAGCCATGGTCTGTGAACTGCCATGAATTAACAGAAGTCTATTTTGAGGTGGACTAAAGACATGGCAGTTGAAATTATATCAGAAGAAACTGTTCCCGTGCTGCTGGTTCCCATCTTCAAGGAACAGGAAAAGAGTCCTGGGTCTGAAGCTCTACTAGATTTTTAATAGTTTTTTTAACCTCTGGAACATAATAGGAATATGGTTACCTTTGACCAGTGTTTCTGATTGGGTGACATTAGATGAAAACACAAAAATAAATGTGTATCACAAAAATCCAAAAAAACAAAAGTACTAGATGGTGTGCTGTCCAGCATAGTAGCCACTAGCCTCATATGGCTGTGGAGTACTTGAAATGTGGCTGGTACAAATTAAGATGTGCTGTAGAATAAAATATGGTCTGGATTTTGAAAATGTAACATGAAAAGAGAATGGTAAAATATCTATTTCCTTGATTTTAATGCTTATGACAAGCTAAATGATAATATTTTGAATGTGTTGGGTTAAAATATGTTAATTAATTTTTCATTTTAATTTTTTAAAAAGTAGTTCCTAGACAATTTCCCCAAGTCCCCAAAGTCCATTGTGTCATTCTTATGCCTTTGCATTCTCATAGCTTAGCTCCCACTTATGAGTGAGAATATATGATGGTTGGTTTTTCATTACTGAGTTATTTCACTTAGAACAATAGTCTCCAGTCTCATCCAGGTTGCACAAATACCATTAATTCATTCCATTCCTTTTTATGGCTAAGTAGTATTCCATCAGATATAGATAGTAGCCACTGTTTCTTTATCCACTCGTTGATGGGCATTTGGGTCAGTTCCACATTTTTACAGTTGCAAATTCTGCTGCTATAAACATGCAAGCATCTTTTTCGTATAATGACTTATTTTCCTCTGGGTTGCTGGATAAATGGTAGTTCTACTTTTAGTTCTTTAAGGAATCTCCACACTGTTTTCCATAGTGGTTGTACTGGTTTACATTCCCACCAGCAGTGTAGAAGTGGTCCCTGTTCACTGCATCCACAGCCACATGCATTATTTTTTGATTTTTTGATTATGGCTATTCTTGAAGGAGTAAAGCAGTATTGCATTGTGGTTTTGGTTTGCATATCCCTGATCATCAGTGACGTTGAGAACTTTTTCATATGCTTGTTGGCTATTTGTATATTTTCTTTTGATAATTGTCTATTTATGTCCTCAGCCCATTTGTTGATAGAATTGTTTTATTTTCTTGCTAACTGTTTGAGTTCATTGTAGATTCTGGATATTAGGACTGTGTCAGATGTACAGATTAAAAAACATGTTTTCAATTTACACATTATAATTGTATATACTTGTGGGGTACTGTGTGACATTTCAATACATGTAAATAATGTGTAATGATCAAATCAGAGTAATTAGCATAGCTATCACCTCAAACCTTTATTGTTTCTGTATGTTAGTAACAATCCAAATCTTCTAGCTATTTGAAAAAATACAATTAATTATTGTTTACTATAGTTACCTAAAGCTCTGTAGAACACTAGAACTTATTCTTTCCATCTAGCTGCAATTTTGTAGCTGTTAACTAGCCTCTTCCTTCTCCTCTCTCTAACCCTTCCCAGCCTCTAGTAAACATTGTTCTGTTGTCTACGTGTATGAGATCTTTTTAAACTTCAACATATGAGCAAAAGCGCATGCAGTATTACTCTTTCTCTGCCTTATTTTACTTAACACAGTGCCCCAAGCTCATCCTTGTTGCCATGAATGACAGGATTTCACTTCTTTTTACAGCTAACTAGTATTTTGATGTATATAAATTCCACACATTCTTTATCCATTCTTCTGTTGACAGACACTTAGTTTGCTCTCATATCTTGGCTATTGGGAATAGTGCGCCAACAAACATGAGAGTGCTGATATGTCTTTAACATACTAATTTCTTTTCCTTTTGAGTAGTAAGATTCCTAAGTCATATGGCAATTCTATTTTTAGCTTTTTGAGGAAAATCTCCATACCGTTTTCCATAATGGCTGTACTAATTTACATTCTCTCCAACAGAGCCTAAGAGTTTCCTCTTTCCCACATCTTCACCAGGCTTTGTTATTTTTTTTAAATAACCTTTTAACTGGGGTGAGATGGTATCTCATTGCGGTTTTGATGTGCATTTTCCTGATATTATTCTTTAATATACTTGTGGCCATTTGGATGTCTTTTTTTGGAGAAATGTCTATTTAGATCCTCTGCTCATTTTTAAATTTGATTTTTAAGTTATTGAGTTGTTTTAGTACCTTGTATAGTCTGGATATTCACCTCCTGTCAGATATACATTTTTTGCAAATGTTTTTCTCCCATTCTATAGGTTGCCTCTTTATACTGTTACTTGTTTCCTCTGCTGTGCAGAAGCTTTTTAGCTCAACGTAATCCCACTTGCCTATTTTTGCTTTTGTTACCTGTGCTTTTGTGGCCTTAACTATAACCTATGTTCTGAAGCATTTCCCCTCTGTTTTCTTCTAATAGTTTCATAGTTTTAGGTCTTATATTGAAGTCTTTAATCCATTTTGTGTTGATTTTTGTATATAGGGAGAGACAGGGGTCTAGTTTTATTCTGTTTATGGATATTAAATTTTCCAGAACCACTTAATGAAGTGGGTGTTCTTTATTTATATTCTTGGTGCCTTTATTGAAAATCAGTTGTCTGTAAATACATGGATTTCTTTCTGGTCCCTTTATTCTGTTCCACTGTTCTGTGTGTCTGCTTTTATGTAAGTACATGCTGTTTTGTTTACTAAAGCTTTGTAGTATATTTTGAAGACAAGCAGTATGAGACCTTCGGTTTTGTTCTTTTTGCTCAAGATTTCTTTGGCTTTGGGGTCTTTTGTGGTTCTATATGAATTTTAGGATTGTTTTTTCTATTTCTGTGAAGAATGTTACTAGTATTTTAATAGGAATTGTATTGAATCCATAGATTAGGTAGTATGGTCAATTTAAAAATATTCTTCTGATCCATGAATCTTGGATATCTTTCCATTTATTTGGAATAAATTTCTTTCATCAGCATTTTATATTTTTCATTGTAGAGGTCTTTCATATTGTTGGTTATATTTACTCCTAGATAATATATTTAAATTTTTTGTAGCTATTGTAACTGGAATTGCTTTATTGATTTATTTGAGATAGTTGTTGATGTATAGGAATGCTACTGATTTTTGTATATTGATTTTGTATCCTGCAACTTCACTGAATTCACTTATTAGTTCTAAAAATTTTTTGACGTCTTAGGTTTTTCTCTATATAAAATTAGGTAATCTGTAAACAGGGACAATTTGACTTCCTCTTTTCCAATTTGGATGTCTTTTTTTTCTCTTGCCTAACTGCTTTGGCTAGAACTTCCAGTACTACATTGAATAAAAGTAGCAGAAGTGGACATCCTTGTTTTGTTTCAGTTCTTAGAAAAGTTTCAGCATTTTCCTTATTAGTATGAGGTTGGCTGTGGCTTTGTTATATCTTGCTTTTATAATGTTTAGGTTTGTTCCTTCTTTACCTAATTTGTTGACAGCTTTTTACCATGAAGGGCTGTTGAAATATATCACCTGCTTTTCCTGCATCTATTGAAACAATCATGTGGTTTTTGTTCTTCACTCTATTGATGTGACTTTTTTGTTTATTTGGTTTGTGATATAATTTGGCTCTGCGTCCCTACCTAAATTTCATCTGGAATTGTAATACCTAGGTGTCGAGGAAGGGGCCTGGTGGGAGGTGAATGGATCATGAGGGTCGTTTCACCTATGTTGTTCTCATAATAGTGAGGGAGTTCTCAGGAAATCTGATGCTTTAAAAGTGTTTGGCAGTTCTCTCCCTTTCTCTCTCTCTCTCTCTCTCTCTCTCTCTCTCTCTCTCTCTCTCTCTGTCTCTCCTGCTGCCATGTAAGACCTGCCTTGCTTTCCTTTCACCTTCTGCTGTGATTCTAAGTTTCCTGAGGCCTCCCCAGTTACGCACAACTGAGTCAATTTAACCTATTATCTTCATAAATTACCCAGTCTCATATAATATCTTTGTAGCAGTGTGAGAATGTGCTAATACAGAGAATTGGTAGTGGGATAGTGGGGCATTCTATAAAGATAACCTGAAAATGTGGAAGCAGCTTTGGAACTGGGTAACAGAGGCTGGAACAGTTCAGAACAGTTCTGGAACAGCTGGCTCAGAAGAAGACAGGATGATGTGGGAAAGTCTGGAACTTCCTAGACACTTGTTGAATGGTTTTGACCAAAATGCTGATAGTGATATGGACAATGAAATCCAGGCTGAGATGATCTCAGATGAAGATGGAAAACTTCTTGGGAACTGGAGTAAAGGCAACTCTTGCTATGTATTAGCAAACAGACTGGCAGCATTTTGCCCCTGTCCTAGAGATTTGTGCAACTTTTAACTTGACAGAGATGATGACTTTGAAACTTATGTTTGAAAGAGAAACAGAGCATAAAAGTTTGAAAAATTTGCAGCCTCACCATGTGGTAGAAAAGAAAAACCCATTTTCTGGGAAGAAATTCAAGCCGGCTGCAGAAATTTGCATATATAACAAGGAGCAGAATGTTAATTGTCAAGACAATGAGGAATACGTCTCCAGGGAATGTCAGAGGTCTTCACAGTAGACCCTCCCATCACCGGCACAGAGGACTAGCAAGAAAAAGTGGTTCCATGGGCTTGGCTTAGGGCCTTGCTGCTTTGCACAGTCTTGGAACTTGGTGCCCTGCATCCCAGCCATGGCTAAAAGGGGCCAACATACAGCTTAGGTAATTGCTTCAGAGAATGCAAGCCTTGATGGCTTCCACATGGTGTTAGGCATGTCACATGGTATTGGGCGTGTGGGTGCACAGAAGTCAAGAATTGAGGTTGGGGAAATCTCCACCTAAATTTCAGATCACATATGGAAATATCTAGATGTCCAGGCAGAAATTTGCACAGGGGTGGAGTCCTCATGGAGAACCTCTGCTGAGGCAGCATGGAAGGGAAATCTGGAGTCAGAGCCCAACACAGAGTCCCCACTGGGGTACTGCCTAGTGGAGCTGTGAGAAGAGGGCCACCATCCCCTACCAGAATGGTAGATCCAGCAAGAGCTTGCACTGTACTCCTGGAAAAAACATGGACACTCAACACTAGCCTGTGACAGCAGCCTTGTGTGCTTTCTGCAGAGCCACAGGACAGAGCTGCCCAAGGCCTTGGGAGCACATCTGTTTTGTCAGCATGCCCTGGATGTGAGACATGGAGTCAAAGGAGATTATTTTGGAGCTTTAAGATTGAATAACTGCCTTTTAGACTTGCACGGGTTCTATAGACCCTTTGTTTTGGCCAATTTCTCTTATTTGAAATTGGATCATTTACCCAATGCCTGTTCCCCCATTGTATCTTAGAAGTAAATAACTTGTTTTTGATTTTACAGGCTCACAGGCAGAAGGAATTTTCCTTGTCTTGGATACGACTTTTGACTTGAACTTTTTCGTTAAGGTTTGAATAAGTTAAGACTTTGGAGGACTGTAGGGAAGGTCTGATTGATTTTGCAGTGTTAAAAGGACATGAAATTTTGGTGGGGTCAGTTGCAGAATGAAAATGTTTGGCTCAGTATTCTGATTCGAATCTCAAATGGAACTGTAATCCCTAGACTTCGAGGGAAGAGCCTGGTGGGAGGTGACTGGATCATGGGGGCAGTTTCTGCCATACTGTTCTCCTGATAGCGAGGGATTTCGCAGAAGATCTGATGCTTTAAATGTGTTTAGAAGTTCCCCACTTCTTTCGGTCTCCCTCTCCCTCTCTCCTCTTGTCATGTAAGACATGTCTTGTTTCCCCTTTGCCTTCCACCATGATTTTAAGTTTCTTGAGGCCTCCCCAGCCATGCAGAACTGTGAGTCAATTAAACCTTTTTCCTTCATAGATTACCCTGTCTCAGGTAGTATCTTTATAGCGGGTCAACATACACAAACTGTGTATAGATATATATTGAACTATACTTGCATTTGTGGGATAACTCTCACTTAATCATGGTGTATGAACTTTCTGATGTGCTGTTGAATTCAGTTTGCTAATATCTTGTTGAGAATTTTTGCATCTATGTTTATCAGGGATATTGGCTCATAGTTTGTTGCTCTTATGTCCTTATCTGGTTTTCCTATTAGGGTAATGCTGGTCTTATGGAATGAATTTGGAACAATTCACTCCCCATATATTTTTTTGGAGTAGTTTCATAAAAGTTGGTATTAGTTCTCTAAATGTTTGGTAGAATTTAGCAGTGAAGCCATCTGTCCCATAGGAGGTTTTTATTTATTTATTTATTTTTTAATTACTGACTCAATCTCATTTTTCATTATTGGTCTATTTTTGGTAGGTTGTATATATCCAGGACTTTATCCATTTCCTCTAGGATTTTCAATTTGTTGGTGTATAGTTGTTCAAAATAGTCCCTAATGGCCCTTTGAATTTCTGTGGCATCAGTTATACAGTCTTCTTTTCTGTTTCTATTTTATTTATGTCTTTTTTCTTCTTAATCTAGCTCATGATATGTGCAAGTCGATTCTTGCACTGCTATGAAGAAACACTGCAGGCTGGGTAATTTATAACAAAAAAGGTTGAATTGACATATGGTTCTGCAGGATTTACAGAAAGCATGGTGCTGGCAGCTGACCAGTTTCTGGGGTGGCCTCAGGAAGCTTATAATCATGGTGGAATTTGAAAGGGGAGCAAGAGAGAGATGGGGGAGATGCCACACACTTCTAAGCAATAAGATTTCAGGAGAACTCATTCACTTGAGAACAGTACCAAGCCATGGGGGATATTCTCTCATCACCCAGACACTCCCACCAGGCCCCACCTTCAACATTAGGCACTTTTCAACGTGAGATATTTCTGAAGTTAAACATCCAATCTATATTGTGATGTGTTCAGTTTATTTTATTTTAACTAATTAACTATTTGAGAGACAGTGTCTCACTCTGTTGCCCGTGTTGGAGTGCAGTGGTACAATCTTGGCTCACTGAAATCTCCACCCCCTGGGTTCAAGCAATTCTTATGCCTCAGCCTCCCAAGTAGCTGGGATTACAGGTTTGTGCCACCACACTCAGCTAATTTTTGTATCAATATTCTTAGTAGAGATGGAGTTTCACTTGCCTCAGCCTCTCAAAGTACTGGATTTACAGGTGTGAACCACCTCGCCTGGCCTATTTATTTTTTAAAATTTTAACTTTTAGGTTCGGGGCTACGTGTGAAGGTTTGTTACATAGGTAAACTTGTGTCATGGGGTTTGCTGTACACATTATTTCATCACCCATGTATTAAGCCCAGTACTGAACAGTTATCTTTGCTGCACCTCTCCCTTTTTGCACTCTCCACCCTCAAGTAGACCCCAGTGTCTGTTGGTTTTTTCTTTGTGTTCATAAGTTCTCATCATTTACCTCCCACTTATAAAAGTGAGAACAAGGCCGGGCGCGGTGGCTCAAGCCTGTAATCCCAGCACTTTGGGAGGATGAGGCGGCTGGATCATGAGGTCAAAAGATAGAAACCATCCTGGTCAACATGGTGAAACCCCGTCTCTACTAAAAATACAAAAAAAAAAAAAAAAATTAGATGGGCATGGTGGCACGTGCCTGTAATCCCAGCTACTCAGGAGGCTGAGGCAGGAGAATTGCCTGAACCCAGAAGGAAGAGGTTGCGGTGAGCCGAGATCGCGCCATTGCACTCCAGCCTGGGTAACAAGAGCGAAACTCCGTCTCAAAAAAATAAAAATAAAAAAAGTAAGAACATATGGTATTTGGTTTTCTCTTCTGCATTAGGATGCTAAGGATGATATCCTGCAGCTCATCCACGTTTTTGCAAAATACATGATCTTGTTCTTTTCCATGGCTGCATAATTTTCCATGGTATATCTGTACCACATTTTCTTTAGCCAGTCTGTCATTGATGAGCATTTAGGTTGATTCTGTGCTTTGGATCATGAACACTGCTGCAGTGAACATTCACATGCATGTGTTCTTCCGGTAGAATGATTTATATTCCTCTGGGCATATAGCCGGTAATGGGATTGCTTAGCTGAACGCTCATTCTGCTTTTAACTTGAGGAATCACCATACTGCTTTCCACAGTAGAACTAACTTATGTTCCCACAAACAGCGTATTGTGTTCCCTTTTCTCTGCAACCTCTCCAGCATCTATTTCTTGACATTTTAATACTAGCCATTCTAACTGTGAGATCATATCTCATTGCGGTTTGGATTTGCATTTCTCTAATGATCAGTGATACTGAGCTGTTTTTCATGCTCTTTTTGGCTAAATGTATGTCTTCTTTTGAAGTGTCCGTTCATGTCCTTTGCCCACTTTTTAATGGAGTTGTTTTTCTCTTGGAAATGGAAGTTATTTTTAGATGCTAGATATTAGACTTTGGTCAGATGCATAGTTTGCAAATACTTTCTCCCATTCTGTAGGTCATCTGTTTACACTGTTGATAGTTTCCTCTGCTATGCAGAAGCTCTGAAGTTTAATTCGATCCCATTTGTATAATTTTGCTTTGGTTGTGATTGCTTTTAGTGTCCTTGTCATAAAATCTTTGCCTATTCCTATGTCCAAGATGGTATTGCCTAGATTGTCTTCTAGGCATTTCAAAAAACCTGCTGTTTATTTTGTTGATCTTATGTATTTTTTTATCTGTTTCATTTATTTCTATTTTGATCTTTTTTCTTTTCTTCTATTAATTTTGGGCTTGGTTTATTCTTGCTTTTGTATTTCCCTCAGGTGTACTGTTAGGCTGTTTATTTGAAATTTTGCTCCTTTTTGATGTGGGCACTCATTGCTATAAAGTTCTCTTTTAGTACTGCTTTTGCTGTACACTGTAGGTGTTCATATATTATTTCTGTTTTCATTTGTTTAAAGAATTGTTTATATTTCCTTCTTAGTTTCTTCCTTGACCTATTGATCTTTCAGGAAGACACTGTTTAATTTCCATGTATTTTTATAGTTTCCAAAGTTCCTCTTGTTGAATTCTAGTGTAGTCAGAAAAAAATACTTGATATGAATTCAGTTTTAAAAATGTTGTTAAGGCTTATTTTGTGACCTAGCATATGGTATAAATGTTCTATGTTCTGATGAGAAAAAGGTGTATTCTGCCTCTGTTGAATGAAATGTTCTGTAAATGTCTGTTAGGTCCTGTTGGGCCTAACACTGCCATGTAACAGTGGTCCTGTAGTGCAATGTAAATCTGCTATTTCTTTGTTGATTTTCTATGTAGATGATATGCTTGCTGAGAGTGGGGTGTTGAAGACCCCAGCTGTGACTGTGGTGAGGTTTCTCTCTCTTTAAATCTAACAGCATTTGATTTCTATAACTGAGTGCTCCGGTTCGGGGCATGTATACTTGGACTTACGTCCCCTTGCTGAATTGATGCCTTTATCATTATGTAATGACCTTCCTTTTCTCTCGTGAGTTTTTTACTTAGAGTCTAATTTATCTGATAGAAACATAGCTACTCTTGCTTGTTTTGGTTTCCATTTGCTTGGATCATCTTTTTCTATTTCTTCACCTTCAGTCCATAGTGTCTTTATAGGTGAGATGAGTTTCTTTTTATTTATTTATTTTTTTCACTTTTATTTTAGGTTTGGGACTACATGTGAAGGTTTGTTACATAGGTAAACATGTGTGACAGGGGTTCGTTATACATATTTTTTCATCATCCAGGTATTAAGCCCCGTACCCAGTAAGTATCTTTTCTGCTCCTCGCCCTCCTCCCATTCCCTACCCTCAAGTAGAGCCCAGTGTCTGTTGTTTCCCTCTTTATTAAACTTAGATAAGTTTTTTAAGGACTCAAAATAATTTCATTTTGTTAGTTTCTTGGATTTTTGGATTAACTTTTGGATTAATTTATTTATATTTATGACTGTACATTATATAATCTTTGTATGTATAATTTGATAATACAAATAATTGCTTCTTTAAATAAACCTGTTTTATTAGTTTATATTTTTTCTGTTTGGGAACCCTGACTAAAAAAATCTTACATTTCTGCCCCAATCAAAAGACACAGACTGGCAAACTGGATAAAAAGCCAAAACCCATCAGTGTCCTGTATCCAGGAAACCCATCTCACATGCAAGGATTCACAAAGGCTCAAAATAAAGGGATGGAGGAAGATTTACCAAGCAAATGGAGAGCAAAAAAAAAAAAAAAAGCAAGAGTTGCAGTTCTCATCTCTGATAAAATAGACTTTAAAGCAACAAAGATCAAAAGAGACAAAGAAGGACATTACATAATGGTAAAAGGATTGACGCAACAAGAAGAGCTAACGATCCTAAATATATACACACCCAATACAGGAGCACCCAGATACATAAGGCAAGTTCTTAATGACTTACAAAGAGACTTAGACTCCCACACAATAATAGTAGGAGAATTTAACACCCCATTGTCAATATTAGACAGATCAACCAGACAGAAAATTAGCAAGGACATCCAGGACTTGAACTCATACCTGGAACAAGCAAACCTAATAGACATTTACAGAACTCTCCACCCCAAATTCACAGAATATACATTCTTCTCAGCATCGCATCACATCTAGTTTAAAATTGGCCACATAATTGGAAGTAAATCACTCCTCAGCAAATGCAAAAGAACGGAAATCATAACAAACAGTCTCTCAGACCACAGTGCAATCAAGTTAGAACTCAGAATTCAGAAACTAACTCAGAACCACACAGCTTCATGGAAACTGAACAACTGGCTCTTGAATGTTGACTGGATAAACAATGAAATGAAGGCATAAATAAAGATGTTCTTCGAAACCAACAAGAACGAAGACACAACATACCAGAATCTCTGGGACACATTTAAAGCAGGCTCTAGAGGAAAATATATAGCAATAAGTGCCCACGTGAGAAGCAAGGAGAGATCCAAAATTGACATCCTATTGTCAAAATTGAAAGAGCTAGAGGAGCAAGATAAAAAAAACTCAAAACCTAGCAGAAAACAAGAAATAACTAAGATCAGAGCAGAACTGAAGGAGACAGAGACACAAAAAAACCCTTCAAAAAATTAATAATCCAAGAGCTGGTTTTTCGAAAAGATCAACAAAATAGACCACTAGCCAGATTAATAAAAAAGAAAAGAGAGAATAACCAAATAGATGCAATAAAAAATGATAGAGGGGATATCACCACAGATTCCACAGAAATTCAAACCATCGTCAGAGAATATTACAAACAACTCTATGCACATAAACTAGTAAACCTGGAAGAAATGGATAAATTCCTGGACACTTACACCCTCCCAAGCCTAAACCAGGAAGAAGTCAAAACCCTGAATAGACCAATAACAAGATCTGAAGTTGAGGCAGAAATTAAGAGCCTACCACACAAAAAAAGGCCAGGTCCAGATGGGTTCACAGCCAAATTCTACCAGACACACAAAGAGGAGCTGGTACCATTCCTTCTGAAACTATTCCAAATAATCCAAAAGAGAGGGAATCCTTCCCAAATCATTTTATGAGACCATCATCATCCTGAGATGAGTTTCTTGTTGGCTGCATATAGTTGCATCTTATTTGTTCACTAATTCAGCCAGTCTACATTTTTTTAAGTGGGGAATTTAATCCATTTTCATTCACAGTTATTGTTGATAGGTAAGGACTTACTGTGGTCATTTTGTTAGGCTTTTTTTAATATCCTTTATTTCTTCTTTTATTGTTGATCTTTGCAGTTTTCTGTTTCATTTCATAGTGATAGGATTTGATTACTTTCTTTCTCATTTGCGTATCTGTTCTACCGGTGAGTTTTATATCTTCATGTGTTTACATGATGGTGGTTGTTCTTTCACTTCCAGTTGAAGTACTTCCTTAAGCATTTCTTCTAAGGCTGGTCTACTGGTGAGGAATTTCCTGAGGTTTTGGTTGTCTGGGAAAGACTATTTCTCCTTTATTTCTCAGAGATAACTTTGCTGGGCATAGTATTCTTCTCTGATAGTTTATTTTCTTTCAGCACTTTGAATATATCATCCCATACTCTCCTGGTTTTTATGGCTTTTTTTCCTGGTCTGCTGAGAAATCTGCTTTTAGTCTAATGGGAATTTTCCCTATATGACTTGACACTTTTTTCTGGTTGTTTTTAGAATTCTTTTACTTTTGGTGGTTTGACTATAATATCCCTTAGAGAAAACTTTTTGGGTTGAAGGTCGTTGTTCATCTGGCTGTACATTTCTCTCCCAAGACTTGGAAGCCTTTTAGCTATTATTTTATTAAATAAATTTTCAATGGCTTTACCCCTCTCTTCCTCTTCTGGAACTGCCATAATGCAATCATTTGTTTGTTTAATGGTATTTAATAAGTTCAACAGACTTTATTATTTTTTCTTGTTCAACTGGAATATTTCAAAAGGCATCTCTTCATGGTCAGAGATTCTTTCTACTGCTTTATGTAATGGTGTTGTTGAAGCTCTCAATGATGTTTTTCTATTTAGTAAATCCTTCAGCTCCAATACTACTTTTTTCATTTTTGATACCTATCTTTTTGTTGAATTTCTCATTCAAATTATTAATTTTTTTCATTTTCATTGAATTGTCTTTTTTTGTATTCATTTGTGTGTCTCTGCCTTTTCTTAAAGTTATTATTTTGAATTTTTTTCATGTAATTTAAAATTTTCATTTCTTTGAGGTCAATTACTGGAGAATTACTTAGTAATTTCACTCCTTTTTCATGTTCTGTCTCCCTTGCTTGATATCTGTGCATTTAATGTAAAGTCACCTCTTCTAGTTTTATAGTGTGGCTTTCATGGAAAAAACTTTCTCCTGCAGAAACGTCCTAGGGTGTCAGTTGGGTAGGGTGCACTGGCTTTTCTGTGGGTGGGTACAGTAGTGTAGTCTCCGTACAGTTTTTCTCAGCTATCAACATCAGCAATGGCTGTGTGTGCCTCAGTGGCTTAGACTATAGAGGTTTGCATGGCTATTCCACCTACTTGGGCTCTGCTCCTCTACAGGGTAAGATGCTGGGCTGGTCCATGGTTTGGGAAAGTGAGGGGCTGGTAAATCATGGCTTGAATCAGCTCAGGCTCTGCTCCTCACATTAAATCTTGAAAGATGTGAATTTCATTACCTCTTAGTTATATAAAGCCATATACAAACTCTTCTTTGTTTTCAGTCTTATCTCTGACTTGGCACTTTTCTAGTGCCATTTTCATTTTTTGATACCTAACATTTTGTACAATTTCTCATTCAAATAATGAATTGTTTTTTTCATTTGTATTCAACTGTCTTTTTTATATTCCTTTGTGTGTCTCTGAGTTTCCTTAAAGTTATTATTTAAAAATTTTTTTCAGGCAATTTAAAAATTTTCATTTCTTTGATGTCAATTACTGGAGAACTACTGTGTTTTATGGTGTTATATTTCACTGCCTTTTCATGTTCTTGTCTCCCTTGCTTGACATCTGTGCATTTAGTAGAACACTCTCCTCTTCCAGGTTTATAGTGTGGCTTTCATGGGAAAAAACTTTCTCCTGCAGATATGTCCTAGGGTTCCTTCCTGTGCAAAACGACTGCACTTTTCTACTATTTCTAACTACAGTAGAGCAGTGCTAAAACGTCTGGGAAGGCAAAAGAAAGTTAGATAGGCTAGTTACACCAAAGTAATGCTGAAACCTGGAAGGAAAGAAAAATACACGACCTTCTTCTCCACTCTTCTTTGAATATACGGCTTATTATAACAGCAAGATGTGTGACCTTCAGCCATTTACTTGTCTGGAGCCGCAACTTCTTTACTTACAAAATAATGCCGTTTACATCTCAGAAACTGAATGTAAGCTGAGAAATATGTTTATAAAATCTCATGCAATTCTCGTCACACAGTAAGGTTTGGTAAAGTGACTCCTTCAACAGTGGTCCCCAATTCTTTGGTCTTATGCCAAAAGAGAACTACCTTAGAAAAGACCACGCAAACAGCAATAAGATGACCAGGCCACAGCACAGTGTCACTGTGTACTGATTACCAACTTGTCTTAATCCAGTGAGATAGAACACTCCCCCACACAAGTTACATGAAGTCAATGTGTTACTTACAGATAGGATGACAGAAGCCTATGATTCATAAGCGCCTCAAGAAAGCTAGCTTGGCAGATGGGGTTTCATCCGCATGTGCCCCATTTGCACTGAAGTGGAGGGTCCCGCGAAAGCAGTCCACCCTAAGTTTTATACCCCAGCATAACATGATTCACTGTGCTAATGTGTTAAAGGACATACTGTTTCTACAAGCGATTAGAACACAGCTGGGTCGGGCGCGGTGGCTCACGCCTGTAATCCCAGCACTTTGGGAGGCCGAGGCGGGTGGATCACGAGGTCGAGAGATCGAGACCATCCTGGTCAACAAGGTGAAACCCCGTCTCTACTAAAAATACAAAAATTAGCTGGGCATGGTGGCGCGTGCCTGTAATCCCAGCTACTCGGGAGGCTGAGGCAGGAGAATTGCTTGAACCCAGGAGGCGGAGGTTGCGGTGAGCCGAGATCGCGCCATTGCACTCCAGCCTGGGTAACAACAGTGAAACTCCGTCTCAAAAAAAAAAAAAAAAAAAGAACAGAGCCTAGGCTGTTCAGGCTGGTTTCTCCCTATCTTAAGATGTTGCATTCTTAACATATTCTATCCTTATTCTTGAGAACTATGTGTAAAAAAGAGGGGGTAACTGTGTCAGTCCAAAGATACCTGAAAAATTGTCCTGTGCTGACTAACAGCAGAGACGCTTCCAATTGATTTCAAGTGGTTTCACAATGTAGTTACAAACAAAGTTATTATGTGCCTATGTTGTGTTTGGCACCATGGTGATACCAATAATGATTAGGGTAATAATAACAGAATGTACCAAGCCATTCCTTTTCCCTATCCTTCTTTGAAGCGTCACCTCCTTGACCTCCCCCAGAACCCGTGAGGTAGTTAATGTCTTATCTCTGTTTTATAGCTGAGAATGTACTGAGTTCGCAGTGTTTACCTCATCCTCAGTCACATTACTGTTTGCGGTGGTGGAGTGATTTGAACCCAACCTATTTGGCTGGTGTTTTAACCAGATTGTTAGGAAAATAAACATCAGCCATCAAAAATCTCCTCATCTAATCTAGAGGGGGAGTTTACAACTGGAAATAATTCATCTCAAGGGATTTCAGAAAAGTGGTAGAAAACCAACATGGCCTTGGTCTTCTACCACTAAGGTTTTATTTTTTAAATAAATGAATAAGTAGGTTTTGAGTTGCCATTTTACAGCTTTGGTCTTAGTTCAACAAGAAGGAGCAAGTAGGGACACTTTTCATGATGGGCATATAAGCACAGCCCAACCCCCAACACAGCTGAACTCAGCATTAGCATGGAGCATTAGAAATGACATTCAGCATGCATCTTGCCATGTGACCAATCCTGGTCTCCATCACAAAATTGCAGTTACTTGGTGAGCCTGGGAGGCCACTCTCTGTCCCTACCCTGGACCTTCCTGTACTACAGATCCTTCCTGACATGGGACACTGGACTCCAGGGCTCAAGAAGGCTCAACCAGGTCTTAACAGCAGTTTATGGGGGGCCTTCTGATCCCCTCACCCATCTCCCAAGTCTGGCCAGACTGACAGGACCAGCAAGGGAGAAGGCGTGGGAAAGATTAGATATGTAGAATAAAGCAGTATCATGGAGAGCCTTGAAAGCCAATTTAAAAATAATTTTATCTTCTAATAGTAGGTCCTAGTCTAGTAGACTTTTCACTTTGGATCTTGACTCCTTAGTAGGCTGTAAAATTATTGTACTGGATCACAACCAGTGTACCTGTTTACATGAACTAGGATAGAGTAAAACAGAAACTAGAAATGCGTCTTGCCGTTAATAAGGGTTTTTGGGAAACACTTGTTTTAGTATACACAGTCAATTCCTGTTGTATAAAGTCACCAGCAACACTGAATCGCTAATTACTAAACCACTGCTCCTGGGTAAACGCAGGATTAGGTTTCTTTGTTCCTCTGGTCAGAAAATGCTCATCAACAGATGAATACATAACCTTATTTTGTGAGTGTTTCTGGGTGGAGACGCCTCATTTTATATTGTTGGTTCCCTAACATTCAACTCCAGGCTAAAAGCACCATCACTCATGCCTGAATGAAGGTCCTCAGACACAAGTATTTTTCTCCCTAAGGTACATCCCAGCCTTCTTGTTGTGAGGAACACTGTAGTTGCCACTCTAGCACTAAGCGTGGGGCCATTTTCAACAGGAAATCACCAATTTTAAAAAGCACAAAAATGTACAAAATGTGACATTAAATAGGCCACGAAAAGGATACTTGTTTACAGTTTGAGCTGAAACAAGAAGGCAGAGCATTACCTTTCTCAGCCTCAGCTGGGAACACGTATGTCATTACCTTTCTCAGCCTCAGCTGGGAACACGTATGTCATTACCTTTCTCAGCCTCAGCTGGGAACACGTATGTCATTACCTTTCTCAGCCTCAGCTGGGAACACGTATGTCATTACCTTTCTCAGCCTCAGCTGGGAACACGTATGTCAGGCACTCATATTTTCATCACTCTACACTTGTCTGTGACTGAACAAACATGCTTTGAGCATGGATTTGGGAGCGGCAAATCAAGTGTAGCAAGCAGGTGAATTTGCGAATATAGTATTTGTAAATACTGAGGATCAGCTGCGTGTGCACAGACACACGTTTACTGGGTCTACGAGGCTATAGTGTTAAATGCATTTCTCAAGAGAAAGTATGGTTGTTTTTGTTTTTTACAACTACCTCCCTAGATAATCAGATTACTGAGGAATGGCATGGTGGACACTGCTTTAAGATGTGTCCAGTAAGCAGAATGGAGTTTAGAGGCAAGAAGCCTGGATTAGAAGGCTTCTGTAGTAATCTAACCTCATGAAATAAGGAGGGCAACAGTAGGCCTGGGGAATGGGGATAACTAAGCTGAGAAAAAGAAAATATGATGCCTTGGCTACAAACTGAATATGTGAATAAAGAAGGGAAAGTTGATTATTCTGAAAATCTCTGGTTCAGAAATTAGAAGGGTGGCAGGTGTAGTGAGATATGTGGTCTATTGGAGTGAACAGAACTTTGAGGTCGGGCATGGTGGCTCACACCTATAATCCCAGCACTTTGGGAGGCCGAGGCAGGTGGATCCCCAGGTCAAGAGATCAAGACCATCCTGGTCAACATGGTAAAACCCCATCTCTACTAAAAATACAAAAATTAGCTGGGCATGGTGGCGTGTGCCTGTAATCCCAGCTACTCGGGAGGGTGAGGCAGGAGAACTGCTTGAACCCAGAAGGCGGAGGTTGCGGTGAGCCGAGATCGTGCCATTGCACTCCAGTCTGGGTAACAGGAGCTAAACTCCGTCTCAAAAAAAAAAAAAAGAATAGAGCTTTGAATGCTGGTAGAATCCAGGTTGAGTCTTGCCTGTATGACTTCATTAATTAGACATGTGATCTTTGGCAAGTCACAAAGCCTTCTGCCTCATTTTTACAATCATGCCATTTAAATAGCAATTAATTGCTACAATTAAATGAGACAATATACTCTATATATGATATTCATGAATACGCTGACACCCAGGATGTCGCTGCAGTGTATACAGGTGATATGCTTCTATTATGTGTAATTATTCATGTTTATTATATCCACGTATTTATTACAAACATGCAAAATATAGTATAATTACCCCTGAAGAAATAGTGGGATATCCAAGAAGAGTCACTCATCAGGCCATGAAATCCTGACACACCAATACAGTTGAAAGGCCAGGATTACTATACATGTGGATTACCAGTGTTTCAAAGCACTAGAGTACAAATAATAAATATGAAAACTGCCTGACAAAATGGAAACTTTGTTTGAGAATGTGCAGTAGCATCTTGCAACCAGCCATAATCATAAATATCAATGTTTACATATTGCCACAGCTCAAAGCTGCTGGTAAAGAAGAAGTGCTCGACGCACTACCAAATACACGGGCTTGTACTGTAAATTGTCCTACAGGTTAAAGTTGGTATTGTCAAAACACGGCAGGCAACATTATAGACTTTAGGGCTCAGTATCCTTATATCTCCCATAGTGTTCAATGTCATTCAAACACAGAAAAATGCTCTTCTCTCATTATGTCTTTTCTTTTTGATGAGAGATGAATAGGTCCACTTGAGAAATGATTATATCGACTGCTGTACTTTAAATTTTCTCTAGCACTACAAAACCGGCAAGAAATGGCGAGTCAGTAAGTGCAAACAGACAGCTGATGTGTGATTTCACATCACAGATATTCTCTCTGCAGCACAATGGAACACAGGGTAGAGTACTGAGTTATCCCCCAATGAATTCAAGTCCCTCTTGCATCCTTTACATACCGATTTCATTAATATTAATAATCGCTAATTCTAGCTAACACTTGCCAATGCATAATGGGAACTACGTTTTTACAAACGTTGCCTAACAAAGACTGTCATTTTTTTCTGCATCTTGGTCATGGCACAGTCTGATAGCTTTCAAAGAACAAGCCAAATTGTCAAACGCTGTTGGTTTGTAATGTCATGTTCGATCTGGAGCTGAGAAGTGTGGCCTCAGGTTTCTGGCCTGCCTTTCAAGTCACAGAAGCACAGAATTGTTAAACAATCTGGGGAAATTCAAAGCAGCAAATGTGCAATAACACTTTCTCTGTAGTTCAGTGCTACATAACAAAAGAGACCCATAAACTTTGTTGCATCCTGGCACTGGACGGTGACTTATCTGTGGGAACAGCAGCCACAACAGATGTAAAGAAAAACAGATAGAACTTTTAAAAAATAAACTTCAGGAAAGAGTTTTCCAGTCTTTTTTTCCCCCTGCCTTTCAGCTAACGCTCAGAGCTTTCCCAAAATGTTCTGTTGGAAACAGTGAGACTGGAATAAGCTCTATTTTCCATTTTGTCCCCTTGTTTCAGGGCTTTCTGATGTCCTTTTAATAACCCTGAACTTGTGGAGTGTTTTAATTAATGACTTCATTGTTAGAGTATAATAACATAACCCTGAGAACCTCCTGCGATAATCACGGTTTGTTTATGGCTTTACAACAAACTTGTGTTTTATCCTGTTGGTATATTTATTGTATCTTGGCATTTCTTTTGAAGATGCCAGAAAATCCCAGAAGCTTCAAGAGAGAGAGACAACCTCTGAAGCCATTATCTCTGAAGAACTCAATTCAGTACATGGGTCTTATGAGGACATTTATTGTTCTAAAATGTCATATTTTCCTAGATCAAATGAAGAGCAGCTATATTGAAAATAAGACAGATAGCTATTTTATAAAATAATTTTTACCTTTCTCTGCCAGAAGCACTATATATTTTTTCCTTACTTTAGGAAATGGGGATAATTTTGACACTTTTCACTTTATCTTAGAAAGAGCTTGTACTTTTGTTTTGTAAAGAAGATAAAAAAAGCTATGCATGGTAGGGCTCATACCTGTAATCCCAGCACGTGGGGAGGCCAGGGCTGGAGGATCACTTAGGACGAGGATTTCGAGGCTGCGGTGAACTATGAATGCACCACTGCGTTCCAGTCTGGGTAACAGAGCAAGACCTTGTCTGTAAAAAAAAAAAAAAAGGTAATAATACTGTTTATCATGAAACTTAATTTACATTAAGGTTAAATGTTAATGGAATCCTCCTCCCTTCCTTTGCTAAGTCTGAAATTCCATTCTAAAGCCATGAAATGGGAGGGCAAGGCAGGAATGTGCAGCAGGGAGGAGGGGGGAGTTGTGGTGGCTCAGAACCACGTCAGACCCAAGAGGGTAAGTACTGGTAGGGGACAGACCCCTGCCAAGGCAAGGGGTGTCTGAGTCTTGGCAGGGTGAGGAGGATGTTCCCATGTGGGGGCAGGCTGGTGTGGGGTTTTGGAGTACAAGCTGGGCAAAGCAGGTGTCTAGATGTAAAGTGGGTTGGAATACAGACCCCAAAAATATTTGTCCAAGTGCTAACTCCTGCTACCAAACTCTGTATTAATTTCCCAGAGCTGTTGTAACTAATTATGCTAAACCTGATGACATTCATTCAACAGAAATTTATTCTTTCACAGTTCTAGAGGCCAGAAGGCCAAAATCAAAGTATGGGCAGGCTTGACTTCTTTAGAAGACTCCAAGGGAGAAATGTGTCTCCTTGCTTCCGGGGGACACTGGCAACCCTTAGAGCTCCGTGGCTTGTAGGCACGTCACTTCAGTCTCTGCTTCTGCTTTCATGTGGGGTTCTCTGTGTGTCTGACTCTCCTAAGAACACTTGCTATTGGATATAGAGCCTCCCTCATCCAGGATGACCTCATCTTCAAATTCTTATCTTGGTTATGTTTGCAAAGACTCTTATTCTAAATAAAGGCACATTTTGAGGTTTTGGGTGGACATGTGTTTCGATGTGCCACTGTTCAACACACTACCAGGTGAAATGAGGTGACTCATCAGGTGGTTTCAGAGATCAAGAAGAATGAGAATGGCATCCCTGTGAAGGGTGGTTTCTTGTGGGGCATGAATGCTCATGCAGGATAGGAGAACATCCATGCTACAGGTCACCCAACATAAATGTCAGACCCCAAGTGGGGTAAGGAGGCGAGATGAGAGACTTGTTACATATGGTAGACTGATCAAATTGGGTAGTAAGTATTTTGATGCTAAGAGAAGCCAAGATTCTGTCATAGAAGCAAATTACAAATATAAAAAAGAGAAAATTAAGGAATTGAAGATACTGGTGTGAAGTTACAATTTTTAATAAAAAGATATATTAATACATGGAGATGTAAATGTATGTGGGTATATGTGTATATTATAATACCTAGCTCTGTTGACTGAAATAGGCTGGAAGGATATCTACTATAATACCAGCTAGCACGCTTAGAACCTGTATCTTGGCTTCTAAATACCAGTCTTTACCAAAAAGAGAGTTTTCTTTGGGAAAATGACCAGTTTTCAGAGTTTGTATAGAGGGAGTAGAATACCGAGCATTTTGTGACAGAAAGTAAGGAGTGCTTTAAAAAAATGATGGAGACATGTCAAAAGGGCACAAAATTCATCTTGAAGCAGCTCCCACAGGCCAAATTGGGAATAATCTGACCATCAAAATAAATGATAGTAATATATTATAACTCATTAAAATACAAAACCTTAAGTCCATCGTGATCAGAGTAAACTGAAAAATTGGAATGAATGAGGTATTTACATACTTTCAAATGTATTCCCCACAAAATATTTACTAATCACAAAGGGGAAAGTGAAGACATTTTGAATGGAGAAACATGGCAGATGCCACCTGAACTGAGTGATCAAAGTGAACATCATCAGTGACAGCATAAATCAAAATTGCTTGTCACCCACCTGATAGAATGCAATGAGAAACATCTATGATATTCCTGTCCGATGTATCATCTGCATCTCATTATGAGAAAGCACAATAGAGCCAAACTGAGGCATGTTCTACAGAGTAACTGGCTGGTAATTTTCAAAAGTCTCAGAGATTTGAAAGCCAGGAAAAGACTAATGAACTAATGAAGGCATCTGGAGAGACAGGCTAACTAATTGCAGTGTGTGTTTCTGAACTGGACCCTTATTTTGACAATCAAATGGGGTCTGAATATTAGAGAATAGTAACATCTCAACATATCAGTTGCTATTAACTATGATGATGACAACGACGATGACAATGATCACTGAAGGACCACATGAAAAAATACACCTAGCAGCCGGGCGCGGTGGCTCACGCCTGTAATCCCAGCACTTTGGGAGGCCGAGGCGGGTGGATCACGAGGTCAAGAGATCGAGACCATCCTGGTCAACATGGTGAAACCCCGTCTCTACTAAAAATACAAAAAATTAGCTGGGCATGGTGGCGCGTGCCTGTAATCCCAGCTACTCAGGACGCTGAGGCAGGAGAATTGCCTGAACCCAGGAGGCGGAGGTTGCAGTGAGCTGAGATCGCGCCATTGCACTCCAGCCTGGGTAACAAGAGCAAAATGCCATCAAAAAAAAAAAAAAATACACCTAGCATCTACCTACCACAATATCCTGGAATTCTGGAACAGGAGTGTTCTGGATTCATGAGCAAAAAAACTGGTTCCCCCAGGTCTAATCAAATGGAGAGGTAAATTTCAAAGCACTTTGCCAAATAATTAAACTCTTGAGACCCAGATAACTCAAGTCTTAAGACCTAGGAATGCTAAAATTAAATTGTTTTCATGAAAGTAAAAAATTCATTCTTCTTCCAGCAACCAAAGGAGAGGAATGAATATGGAAAGAGAGGTTGAATTGGCCTAACAGTGGAGTGCTGGGAGCAACTCACTGAACTGTAGAGCTGGAAGAGATAATGGTAAGTGTGCCAAGTTCCTTCTATGATGCCAGTTTGGAAGACTGATCCCTCATTTTCCAAGGGAAAAATAAATCCCAGTGTCATATTTGCATTTCTGTGTAGATCTTTGCTGAGGTTTTCTAAAATTCAGAGCTCAAAATATACCATCATTGTATTTAAGGAAGTCTTATGGGTATCCTCACTTACTCACAGTGCGGTAACATTCCTGCAGATTCTACATCTCCATGCATAGGCCACTGTTTCAGCAATCTCAGCCAGTGCAACACAGCCTCAACCAAGAAGACGTTGAGAAAGGAGTCCCATTCCTGCCACAGAGCTGTTGTGTGAAACTATCTCACCCTGTCTCGAGTTGTCAATTAGTGTGAATTTGACCTTTTTAACATGTGATCTGCAACATGCTTCATTATCTGGTTTTCCAGAGCCATGTTATTAAGAAACCATATTACTGGTATCGTCATCATGGTGAGGAAGTTGGTATGTGGAGAGATGACAGAAGCAGTAAGTAACTCAGAGCTGGCTGCCTGACAGATAAAAAGAAAATGACCAAAAAAAAAAAAAAAAAAAAAAAAGATGACACAGAAGAATATTTTGTTGTCCACACAAAAGAGGGAAATATAGGTAAGATAGGACTAGACTAACATTCATAAGACTCAAGTTCTAGTCTTATTTATTAGCTATGAGAGGCCTTGAGGGAGTTCTAGAATCAAGTGATCTCTGTTTATAAGATGGGAACAGTTTATCTCACAATGCTGTAGTCAGAAATAAATTTATAATTAATTTTTATAATACAATTTTACAATTAAAGACCATTTTAGGGCTGATTACATTTTTGGGCAGTGGCTCATGCATGTAATCCCAACACTTTAGGAGGCCAAGGTGGGTGGATTGCTTGAACCCAGGAATTTGAGACCAGGCTGGCTCAACACAGACCTTGTCACCACAAAAGAAAAAAAAATGAGGCACGGTGGCCTATTCTGGTGGCTGCAGCTACTCAGGAGGCTGAGACGGGAGGATTGCCTGAGCCTGGGAGGTCAGGGCTACAGTGAGCCATGATCACACTACTGCACTCCAGCCTGGGAAACAGTAAGACTCTGTCTCAAAAAAAAAAAAGAGTATTTTACACTTCAAGTTTCTACACAAATGTAAAGTATCATTTGATTACATATTTAAATGATTTTAAAATGTTAATCTCTGCTTAAGCCCACAGAGACATAGGTAACAAATTTATGAAGGACTGGCATTAAAGATAGTCAAAATAAAACACAGAAATTAGGGTAAATAATTTAACTGGGAAAAGAAGTGGTAATTGTTGGGTACGTGGAAATTTGATTAGCTGATTGTTTAGGATTCTTGGTTGTAAGTGACCGATAACTGAAAGTGGGTGAAGCATATAACTGAGAAGACTGTGGTCAGGCTCAGTAGTCAGGAACGGGAAAATCTCGGGACTGGTTCATGTTTTATTCATATTTTCTTTGTTCCCAGGTAGTCTCTGCATAAGTAACAAAGATGATTCTCTGCAAATATAGACCTACTTTTGCAAAGGGTTATCTCAAGCCATTCTAGAGAAGCACTAAAAGCACTTTATTTATACTAGGAGAATAGTTTGCTTTCCCTAATTGTGACGAGTGGAACACTGAAAAGGGATATAGAGTAATATTCTCTACTGCAGGGGTTGATGTGGTGTGGCTGGTGGGCTGAATCCGGTCCTCAGCCTGATTTTGCAAATAATCTTACGGAAACACGGCAACGTGCCTTCATTACATGTTGTTTATGGTTGTTTTGGGGTTGTAACGGCAGAGTGGAGTCGTCGTGACGGAGATCACCAGGCTCACCACATCTATTTACTGACTCACCCTTTACAGAAGGTTTGCTGCTCTTAGAGGAATGTGTGTTTCCAGTCTCAACAATAAACTTCTTGGATTTGTTTTGTCATCTTTACAATGATAGTCACAGACTAGGTGATTCTTGTGACCTGTTTCTGAAAGCCACTGTGTATCCTGTCTGTCAGGGCTCCCTGGTTCTGTTTCTTCTGCTACTCACTGCACAATTTAATGCCCTGGAATTTCCTTCTGTCTTCTGCTAAACCCACACCTCCTCAGATAGTGAAAATCTCATTCTACCTTAGAAGTCTCCAGTTATTTTCCTAAATTAAGAAGACCTGGATTCAAAGTTACACATTATGCCACATACAGTGGTTAAAAAGAGCTTCTCTTTTATGCACTGTGTGTATTTCAGCATCCACTCGGCTTCCGAGGTGGAAACGGAATAGTCTTCCACAGTATGTTTTATCCACATTTGGGCCAGGAGCTCTTCTTTACCACAGAACATGATGGAAGAAAGATATGGGATGATAATATTAGGGCAGGGATGTGATAAAGAATCATCAAATTTGAGGCCGGGCCTGTGATCCCAGACACTTTGGGAGGCCAAGGTGGGAGGGTCACCTTAGGTCAGGAGTTAGCGACCAGCTTGGCCAGAGTGGTGAAACCCCATCTCTAACTGAAAAAAAAAAAGTACAAAAATTAGCCAGGTGTGGTGGTGAACACATGTAATCCCTACTCAGGAAGCTAGGGCAGGAGAATAGCTTGAACCCAGGATGGGAAGGTTGCAGTGAGCCGAGATCACACCACCACTGCATTCCAGTCTGGGTGACAGAGCGAGACGCCATCTCAGCGGGGGGAGGGGTGTGTGGGGAGGAAGAATCTAGAATCCAGAAAAAGATCTCCAAGATTTAATCATCTAATTAATTATTTTAAAAATGAGAAAAATGACTCCTGGTCACTTTTTACCTTCTTTTTCAACTGTTTTGGCAATACTTTCATATTGGGCTTTCAAAGTCTCAAGTAATAGGTTTTAAAAACCTCAGATAATAAAAGTATAAACATAAGGTTAAAACCTATTAAAGGCAAAATCCCAAGAATCAGCTTCCTCTTCTTTACTCTTCCATGGGTGTTGGTTCTAATTTCTCCATCTACTTAGGCAGTCCTTTGCTTTTTATTGCTTGTTTCTTGATGATATTTTCCATATGTAGCAATAGTAATACAGTCATCTGTATGTTTTTGAACTTGTTGAATGTAGGAAAAGGATAGTGGCATTTTCTGATTGTATAACCCTTTAACACCTTGACAGAGGACTACAGTTCACATGCTGGGCCATTTGTGTTCGTTCCTGGCGGGTGGATTGCTTTAACATACTTAGCACATTATCCTAACAGCCAGCCTTTTGGGGAGGGCTATATATTCATGCTAATATGGTAGCATTTTTGTTTTAACGTAGAATTGACCCACGGTAGATATAAATGCTGTTCATTTTTGCCTGATATTAATAAACTTACCTAATAGTTGAAGCTTGGAGCTTGAGTCTAGGCATTTTATTGTCATTTCAAGCACACCCTCGTATTTTAAAGCATAAATATCCTACTGTCCTCAACAACTTTAGAACAAAAATATTTTAATAAGAAAAAAGCATGGCATGACAAGCTGTAACTTAATAAAGAAAAGGAATGGTCTCTATAGACTGACTGAGAGAAAATGAGGCCTTAGATATTTTTATACCAAAGGAATGTTATGAATGTAAAAAGCCGCTTGACCCCCCCAAAAAAACCTGCCAAACCATGTATTTTTGTTATTGCAAGACTATTGTTTTAGTGAATAAAACAGTATGAATTGGTTTTACTTGTTTCCATTTAATACTTACTAACTTTAGAGTTACACTACCTGAAGTTTTTGACTTCAAGTACAAGATGACTAGAATAGTTTTATGTAAGGCAAATGGGAAAAACAGAAGCAACTCTTAAGTTTGAAATATCTAAAAGGTATAAATCTTCAGTACATCAACTCAGGTGAGCCAGAAATGTAACTTATTTTTCCATGTTTAAACCTCATGTTGCTTTTGTGCCTCCGACGGCTTAGAGTTTTCATGTGTTCTTAGGACATGCCACCCTCTCCTCACCTGAATGTGTTCACCAACCCAGAAGCTCTTGGAACCCTGTCATTTGGGGTTTTTATGGAGGCTCCAGGAAGTAGCTAAGACTGATTAAATCACGGGCCGTTGGTGGTTGACTCAGACTCCAGCCTCTGTTCCCTCGCTAGAGGTGAAAGGGTGGGAAGGTGAAGCTAAATTCCAACCCTCTGATCACATGGTTGGCTCCTCTGCGACTAGCCTTCATCTTGAAACAATCTAGGGCCCACTGAGAGTCACCCCATTAGCAAACTCAGATGTGATTTAAAGGAGCTTATTATGAATAACAAAAGATAATCCTCTCACCCCCATCTCTCAGACAGTTCCAAGGGTTTTAGAAGCTCTTGTGCTAGGAACTGGAAACAAAGACCAAATATATGTTTTCTTCTATCACAATGTCATGGGTATGATACAGTAGGTAAATGGAGTCTCAGAGAGTCCCCCAGAGTATTCCAAGGATCCACTAAATTAAGAATAAATGGAAGGTTGTCCCTATGATCAAAAGTGGCCAGAAAATATTTGAGAATGAGTAATAACTAAAAAGGCCCTGCAGTAGGAAACAATGCACAGAGGACCCATGTAAAAGAGGACATCCCCATCTCAGCCAGTGTGGATGCATGCCAGTGCAGGAAGATGCTAGTGTGGCTACATGGTGCACTGAAGACCAGGCTCCTTCACAGCCCCGCACCCTTGATACCTTAGCTGTGTGTCATCCCCTAAAACTTAGATGTTATGACATTCAGGATATGCCACCCCACAATTTTTTAAGCTGCAGGAATTTGAGAAAACAGCAGAAGCAGGAATGTAATTGCCCAATGGGTTCTTCCTACCCTCTGCACAGACAAAACCAGTTTACCGAGACCATGGCATTGCAGTTAAGAAAGAGTTTAATTAATAGAAGGCTGGCCACATAGTTGTCACTCAAATTAGCCTCCCTGAAGGCTCAGAGGTCAGGGTTTTTCATGGATAGTTCAGTGAGCAGGGAATTAGGGGGTGGGTACTGCTGATTGGTTGAGGATACAATCATAGGGGTGTAGAAAATGGTCCTTGTATGCTAAGTCACCTCTGAATGGGAGGCCAGGGGACCCGTTGAGTCATGAGTCATGAGTCTGGGTGGGGTTGGTCTGAAAAACATCTCAAAAGACCAAACTTAGGTCCTAAAATAGTGATGTTATCTGTAGAAACAATTGGGGAAGTTATAAATTATGTGACCTCTGGCCCCATGACTCCTGAGCAGGAAAAGACGACAGAAACTAAACCTACTTTTTATCAGAACTCAGGCCTCTTCTGTAATCCTAATCTTTTGGCTTTTCATTAGTCTAATAAAGGCGTCTTGGTAACCACCTTTGAGCAACCATTTTAGGGAAGTGCTATTATCATCCTTGCTTCAAAGTTAAACTACAAACTAAATTCCTCCCATAGTTAGCTTGGCCTACACTCAGAAATGGGCAAAGACAGCCAGCCTGAGACATTAGAAGCAAGATGGAGTTGATCATGTTAGATTTCTCTCACTGTCATAATCTTCGCAAGGGAGGTTTCAGGAAGGTCATGTTACCTTTCCCCTTGCCCTTTTCATGTGACACAGGTCATAAAACCTAGGACTGTCAGAAATTCCTTCCTAATCTTTCCCTGACGAAGAATGTAAAGCTCTCATTTGGAAGTTGCCATTTCTAGACCAAGAGAAAAGGCACATCCTTAAGTCTGAAGACACAGGCACACAGAGAAGAATCTGAAAAACATGCCTTGCTAAGTTCCCCTCATTAGATCATGCCCTTTTGTTCAATCCTGTTTCCCCACAACTATCAAAGTCTTCATCAAGCCTAGCATAAAAAAATACAGGTTTCACTGTTTCTGTGGGTCTTCATTTCCTTATGAAGTCTCCTGTACCATGTAAAACTGAAATAAGTTTCTCGCTTTTCTCTTGTTGATTCCACCCTTTGTTACAGGGGCCTCAGTCATGAACCTAGTGATGAGTGATGGGTAGTTATTTCTTTTCCCCTACAGATGCAAAAGAGAAAAGGGAAGAATCCCTAAATTGAATGAAGTTATGATCCAGGGATCAGAGGCTCAAAAGCAAAACTAGGTTTAAATGTAGAAAGATGCATTCCAAATGCCCGGATCTAACCAGCTGCTTCTCAGAAGTCTGCAGAAGTCTGTTTCTTTCCACCCTCTGCTCCTCTGTGCAGGGAAACGGTCTCGTTTGGGAGTAAAATGGCCGGCTTTCCTTACTGAGTACACTCTCAAGACCACTGCCCATTACTTTTTTCCATTCCTTCTTGAGAACTATGCTTTTTAAAACAAGAATTGACTCCATTTATCTTTTTCTTTTAGCCGTCTGCTGCAGTATGCCTTCTCTGAGGCAATGAATAAAAAACGCTTTAGCTGAATAAATGGGGCAAGGATCAAGGACTACAGGCTAATATTTCACAATATTATCCTGCCATAAATAAAAGTATGGTTTATATGACAGTGGTGGAGTTAGGAGTTACAGGTCATTGAAACACCACCTTATTCACTGCCACCAACCCCTTGGCGTTCCAGATGGCAGCAGGGAAGCAACACATGGGTAGAATTATAAGCCAACGTCGTGAGGAGAGAGGGTTTGAAAATCTCATTTGTCTTATTAACTATTATAGTATCTGTCGAAATTAGACCCAATTCTTTGGTGAAAGTAGATACTCATCTTTAAGGTCCCTAATAAGCTGTAAATATATGGCTTTTGTTGTATGAGTAGTATGAGCTCACTGGCGGGCCACAGTGGAATGGCAGAGGAAAGGGATGTTAACTAAGGAGTGGAAGTCCCCTTTCAGGTCCTGTCACTAATGAAGTCAGTATTTCTGTATTTAGTAATTGCCTTTTCTTTTTTTTTTTTTTTTGAGATGGAGTCCTGGTTTGTTTCCAGGCTGGAGTACAGTGGCACGATCTCAGCTCACTGCAACCACCACCTCCCGGGTTCTAGCAATTCCCCTGCCTCAGTCTCCCGATTAGCTGGGATTACAGGTGTACACCACCATGCCCAACTAATTTTTTTAATATTTTATTAGGGACGGGGTTTTACCATGTTGACCAGGATGGTCTCGATCTTCTGACCTTGTGATCTGCCCGACTTGGCCTCCCAAAGTGCTGGGATTACAGGTGTGAGCCACTGCACCCGGCCAGTTGCCTGCTTTATATCTCATTTAAACAATTTATAACAAAGCAGTGGGTTTTCAAGACCTAATCCAGTTTTAGTTTTAATCAGATGCATATATTTAGCAAGTTTGGGGTCTTAGAAGAGATAAAGATCTGAATGGTGAAAATCTAGGGAATTCAGGTTACTGGGGGGATAACTTAAGGTCACTAGAACGCAAATACAGGGAAGAGTTGGGAGGCTGAATGGGGTGCTCTTTGGCAAATAAACATTCCTTACTTAGCATTTTTCTTAAATCTGAACATGCCTGCTTTCTTTTTATTTTTGTGCCCTCGGCCAGGCTTACGTGTTCATTCATCACGTGTTTGTGTAGCGCCTACCGTTCCAAGCTCATATACAACTGCGACCTGATCCAACCTTCAAGGAGCTCACTCTTGATTTTAAGAATCTTTGCACCACTTCGATTTCATCTTACTCCTGAAAAAGTCAGCTGGAACTGTTTAATTCCATCTGTAATTCTGATACAAAACTCTACCTAGCAACCATTATAGTTTTGTTGCTTTAGGTAGGTATTAGAAAGCACCCACATCAATTTACAGAAAATCCTTAACTGAATCTCTTATCTCAAAGGAGTCGTACTTTATTATATGGCGCTTTTTATTTAAAGAGGTCAGTTTAATAGAAATTACTCAGGCATTTGAAGTGATAGCTTTAAAATGTGGGACTGGGGAGAATAAGAACACTTGACCTCTCTCCATAAAATTGAATTGTTCTTTAGGTTTAAAGTTTTGACAGAGAAAGAGAAAGTAAGAGCAAGTGAGGGTGAAAATATATCCTTATTTGGTAATGAGTGCCCATTAAGAGGGCAGTATATTACATTTCATCTTCCTACTTCACATTCTTGTTTTAAGGATTTGTGAGCAAAGTGCTGCGAAACCTCCAGAGTTAAGAGGCTGGAGACAGGTAGTTCTGATGGTATTTTAAGGGGGATTCCATAATGTGTAGTGTCTAAGTGGCGATGCTTAATCAGCTTCAATTAAATCCAAAACATACTGAACAGCTCCTATGTGTCTGACACTGAGCTGTGTGCCGAAGTCTTGCAAAGAAGTAAAAGCCTTTGAGGCTTAGAGATGAAAAGGATCTTGGAGCCAGGGCTAAGTGTGGTAGCTCACACCTGTAATCCCAGCACTTTGGGAGGCTGAGGCAGGTGTATCACCTGAGGTCACGGGTTCAAGAGACCAGCCTGGCCAGCTGGCCAAGATGGTGAAACCTTGTCTCTACTACAAATATAAAAAATTAGCTGGGTGTGGCGGTGGGCACCTGTAATCCTAGCTACTCAGGAGGCTGAGACAGGAGAATTGCTGGAACCCAGGAGGCAGAGGTTGCAGTGAGCTGAGATCGCGCCACTACACTCCAGCCTGGGCAACAGAAGCGAAACTCAAAACAAACAAACAAACAAAAAAACAGGTTCTTGGAGACACTGGTTTCCTGCCTGCTGGAATTTTACCATCAAGGACCCTTTGTCTTCTTTCTGGCATGCATTTTATTGAAATGTTTGGGTTTACTAAACCAAATTCACGAATTGGATGTTATTTTCATGTCAAAGAGTATAATTCTGCCAATCAGGGCTTCTGATCAGCATGAAATAATTCGGTTTCATAGTGAATACACACATTCTAGTCAAAAGCAAAGACATTCGATATTTCTGCTGTGTTGCCATTTGCTTAATGAGAAGGTAAAGGTAGCGTGGCTTCTCTATAGTATATAATACACTGTTTAAAAAATCACAAGTATGTTCTTTTAGGCTTCTAATTACTGTCAGTTTCTCATTTCAGACAGGTGATGTGATAAGGTGAAAAGAGGACTACATTTTGACTCAAAAGTCCTGAGTTTGAGTCCTGGTTCAACTGTCTAGTCCGTGAGCCTCAGTTTTCTCACCTGTGAATGATTTCTCAAAGCAGCTGCATTCCAGGTTGTTCTGAATGATAAATGATATGGTGTATATATACCAACTTTTTGCAAACCAGAAAAAGCTATCCTATGGTAAACATGTGCAATGGGCTGACTTGTGTCTCCCAAAATTCATATGTTGAAGTCCTCACCCCCCGGGCCTCAGAATGTGACTGTATTTGGACAGAGTCTTCAAGAGATAACTAAGTTAGAATGAAGTCATTTTGGTGGATCCTCCCCCAACTGACTGATGTCCTTGTAAGAAGAGGAAATTTGGATACAGAAATCCAGAGAGAAGACATGGAGAAAATGGCCATCTACAAGCTAGGGAGAGAGGCCTCAGAAGAAACCAAAGCGGCCACACCTTGAATTTGGACTTCTGGCCATCAGAACTGTGAGAAAATATGTTTCTGTTGTTTAAGCCATGGGTCCCCAACCCCCAGGCCATGGACTTGTACCAGTGGGTGGCCTGTTAAGGATGGGGCACCATAGCAGGTGAGTGGTGCGCGAGTGAGCATTGAGGCCTGAGCTCCACCTCCAGTCAGATCAGCAGCGGCATTAGATTCTCATGGGAGCACAAACCCTACCGCAAACTGCGAATGAGAGGGATCCAGGTTGCCCGCTCCGTATGAGAATCTAATGCCTGATGATCTGACATGGACCAGTTTTATTCCCAAACCATCCCCTCCACCATCCCCGTGGTTCGTGGAAAAACTGTCTTCCACAAAACTGGTCCCTGGTGCCAAAAAGGTTAGGGACCACTGGTGTAAGCCACCCAGCCTGTGGCACTTTGTTATGGCAGCCCTGGCAAATGAATGCAGTGCGTTTTAGTACTATGATTTTACATGTGCAGTGTGTTGAAAGCCAAAGAACCCAAATGATTTATGGTATCTGGCCTTGTTTTCAATCTTTTTGGTTGAAACATACATATGGAAAATAAAATAGCATATAACCAAGTGCCCAAATCAATAATAAACACAGTTGACTCCATAAACATTTAGGAACCATCTGTCCCACGTTTCCACGTTCCATCCCAGTGGCTTCTGCCTCTAAATTTCTTCACCCAGTATTAGAATGACGTTTTCATCTTTCAATATCAGACTCAAGCTTTACTCTAGAAAGCGGGGAGAAATAATGCTACACTCTAGGAACTGGTTCAGATATTTAAATATTTTTTTTTAAGTTTAGTCCTTACAACATAAAAGTTATTATTAGTTCCATGTTTCAGGTGAGAAGACTTAAGGTCAAACACATGAGAGCTCGTTAGTGGAGGGACTGGTGTTCCAAGGCCATTCTGGTTAAAGTAAATCCTGGGTTCTTGCCACTAGAGAACTGCTTTTTATCTTAATTATAATTGTGGTGACAAGGATGTGTAGTCCATTAAGGAATATATACAATAGAAGAAGCGTTTAAGTGGACTTTGAGATTTGTGAATCTGAACTGTTCGAATCGACTTTCACCTCAGCAGCTCCTATTCTGGGGAAAAGAGAATGGAGGCTGGGAGTGACTCTGACAAACCTCCATGCTCAGGCTTGTAAAGAAATTTGATTCACACCCAGGCTTGTGGAGTGTGGGAGATGCTGGGCTGTCACAGTATCAGTACAGCCTCTCTTAATAGCACTGCAGAAAGAATCGGGGGGCCTGTGCTTTGCAGTCAGTGTGCCTCTTCTGCCAACTTTGGGGCTACAATGTCTTCAATCACATTATCTTCCAAAGCAGCTCTTCATCCTGTGTTCTGATTTCTGCTAATGGGATGCATTTCTCCTCTGCATGGAGTCTGGAAACCTTGGTGGTATGAAAACCTGTCTCTTCTTTCCCCTCCTTGCTTTCCACATTCCATTTCCTTTCAGCAGAATCACCAAGCCTTGACCATTTTTCATTTTTGGTGCTGTTTCAGATTTGCCATGAACTTTGCCTGGGTCCTGTTTCACCTTACCCTGCCATTTTTCAGCCTGGCAGCGGGTTGAGCAGCCTTCTCCTTATGAATGGTCTTATTTAAGCTATTTTGTACACCTTCTGCTACTTAAACAGACCCTTTGCTTCCACATTTGTGCTCTCTATCTGCCTCAAATGAACTTCAATTGTCTATCTCAGACACCACCTCCTCCATGAAGCCCTCTGGCTTTATCTGAAGTAACCTCTGTTCTGGGCTTTCATAGCATTACTCCTTGTAACTCTCTCAAAGGATGAGTCTTGTACTGTTCTTTATTTAAGGAGTACAGATTTAGTGATCAAATTGAAAAACTTGTGTCCATGTTTGATAAATATGAAAATTCATCATTTTCAGTATTTCTTGGAATTTCAAAATGTACTAAATATTATGACTAAAAACCAATCATGGCAGTTTTAACACTGGGTTTTCTATTTTGAAATATGTACACTCCTCTCTTGAGATGGTATACTTTCTCACTCTACTCCCTTTTCAAATGCCCTTATCAAACTTTGCTGATGAAATAATCTTTTCCTAGTTTCTTAGACTTTAGATGGTACCTACTTCTCCCGTCTCTTGCTATCTAATATATAATGTTCAATAAGTATTTATTTGGTAATAACATTATAAAAAATACTAGATAATACTTAGAATATCTAACGCCTTCCAAAATCCCTCAGTCAACCAGGTACTGAAATACAGCTCAGGCAGATGAGCTGAAATGTCGAGAGCTTGCAGACGACCGTGGTTTCGTGGCTGTAACCAGAAAGTGTGGGGTATCTTACACCAGGGAGGGGGAGCAGACGTTGTGCCCGTGCAGAGGCAGAGCCCGCAGGCAGGTTTCCCCCTTTTTCTTCCTATGCACTGATTTTTATTTTGGTGAACTGAAACGGGGTCTAACAAAGTGGCATCTCATTTGTCTTTAGAAACAGAACTGCCGATTGGCTTTGCAATCGGGGGCGCCGCAGGGTGTCTGCCTCCTCAGTTTGAGACGGCAGCATTACATCTGAGTCTTAGCAGAATAAAAATAGAAAACAGTGGCTCAACCCATCGGTTTCTTTGTCACCATCCACATGAGGGATCTCTACTGGTAAAAAACACACTCCAGTGTTCAAGGCCCTGGGGCTGGAATCAAATCTGCCATTCATTCATTCTGGTATTTTAAGGCTAAATACATAGGGAAGGGCCAGGCTCGGTGGCTCAAGCCTGTAATCCCAGCACTTTGGGAGGCCGAGGCAGGCGGATCACGAGGTCAAGAGATCGAGACCATCCTGGTCAACATGGTGAAACCCCGTCTCTACTAAAAATACAAAAAATTAGCTGGGCATGGTGGCACGCGCCTGTAATCCCAGCTACTCAGGAGGCTGAGGCAGGAGAATTGCCTGAACCCAGGAGGTGGAGGTTGCGGTGAGCCGAGATCGCGCCATTGCACTCCAGCCTGGGTAACAAGATCAAAACTCCGTCTCAAAAAAAAAAAACATACATAGGGAAATAAATTAAATGTGAGAAAGCTATGCATTTTCAATGTCATCTTGAAAATGAGTATGTTTAGAAACGTAAAGTAGATGAGTGGTTAACTTGGGCTGAGACAGAGAGTGGAGTGGCTGTTAAGTGGTACAAGGTTTCTATTTAGTGTGACTGAAATGTTCTAATAATTTGATTGATGATGGTTGCACAGTTCTGTAAACTAAATGTATTCAATTGTACAATTAAAACCTGGAAATTTTATCATATTTAAAATATACCTCGATAAAAGTATTTTAAAAATGACTATCTCCTAGGGTGAATGAAATGAGTAAGGGAAACAGTGAGGTGTTCAGGGGCCTTTCTCCACAGTGGGTCTGTCGTTAGGCAGGTACGTTGCCATGGCCAGTTCTAGTGCCCACACTTACAGGCTGATGCCTAGGACAATTGCTCATATGTCACCTCTGACAGGCAAGTGCTACATCAGTAGCAGCAGGCATCGGAAGATGATGCCATTCCCTGCTGTTAGGATGATTATATTGACTTAGGTTTTTAATTTTCTTTCTTGCTGTGTTTTATTTTTCTTTTTTCACCTTCTTAGCCACAAAGCATGAACATCTGTGTTTTTCAGCTGCCTTTTCAGAAGGCAATAACAAGAGTTTGTTCGATTTCTCTCTACTGGATCTTCTGGATTATCAACACTCCTCACCAGCTTAACCAAACACAAGTGTAAAACAGCATGGAAGGGGTCATAGAGGATTACAGTGTTTCTGCTGTGGACTGCACCGTATCCTCCTCCAACCCCCAAATTCATAGGTTGAAGCTCTAACCCCCAATGTGATTGTATCTGGAGACAGGGTCTCTAGGAGGTAATTAAACTCAAATGAGTTCTTAAGAGTGAGGCCCTAATCCAACAGGACTGTCACCTTATAAGGAGAAGAAGAGAGATTACGCCCCTCCCACCACTACCATGGGAGGACACACGAGAAGGCAGAGAGCCCTAACCAGGAACCCAGCGGACAGCTGTACACTGATCTTGGACTTGCTAACTTCCAGAACTTTGAAATATAAATTGTTGTGTAAGACACCCAATCTGTGATATTTTATGAGGGCAGCCCAAGTGAACACAGTGTCCGTCCAGAAAAAGAACTTTGTCTCCGAGTTGAGGATATGCACTTCTCCATAATAGATGCTCTGAAACACTCAGGCCAGTTTGCCCCTGTGGCAGAAATAAGGACAGGATCGTTTTCTCTTTGTTTTGTAATGCCTCCCTAACTAATCTCCCTTAGGCTCTTCTCATGTACATAATCTCTCAAACCAGACTGGGTAGAGTCATCCTTGTCTCTATGTGTCATCCAAGTTCTCTTTTCTCTATACCTCGGTCACCAGATGTTATTTGATTTTACTTCCTATATCATTCTTGTATCTGTTCTCTCATCTCATTTTTCATTCCCCATGCCTTTGTTCAACATCATTTCTCATAGGAGTTATTATTAATTACCTCCAGAATCTACTTTGGTGATACCTTTGCCTTTCAATAGCTTCCATTTACCTACAGAAATAAAATCTACTTCCAGTCTCTCTCACTCTCTGTATTAGTCCCTGTTCATGCTGCTGTGAAGAACTGCCGGAGACTGGGTAATTTATAAAGAAAAGAGGCTTAACTGACTCGCAGTTTTGCTTAGCAGGGGAGTCTCAGGAAAAAAAAGCACGTCTTACATGGTAGCAGGCAAGAGAGAGTGGGTGAGGGGAACAGCCCTTATAAAACTATCAGATCTCATGAGAACTCACTCACTATCACAAGAACTGCATGGGGGAACCACCCCCATGATCCAGTCACCTCTCACCAGGTCCCTGATATGTGGGGATTACAATTTAGATTACAATTCAAGATGAGATTGGGGTGGGGACACAGCCAAACCATATCACACTCCAACCCCTTACTGTGTCTTCAGACCCAATTCTACTCATTGTACTCATATTAATCTCCATTACTGCCATACTTCATGCTGGATATGAGCACAGCATATGGCTTGATTCCTCTGTGTCTTTGATAGGTCTTTACTCTTCCTGAAACGTCTTCACTCCTGTTCACTTTTCTGTACAGCTTAATAGTATTTATGGCCCGGGCGAATTTATAATTTATCCGTTAAATTGGAATACTTTTGAGAGTAAAAGGAAGCACTTGTTAATTCTTCATCCAGAACCACAGATGTAAACGGAAATTATTTTAGGTAAATAGTAACATATTATTATCCTATTCTCAGCTAAAATTTTATACTTTGCCTTCTTCAGGAACCTATAACACAATCAGTAACACATCGTAAGTCCCCTTTTGTTTCCACGTGGTCATGGTCATTTGCAAATAGCAGCTGAAAAGCTGACAAGCAGAACTCTAGCAGACCTACAGGGCTGAGGAGATTAAAATTGAATTTCTGGGTCCTCCAATAATAAGGGACCTGGAAATACCTCAGGTTTTCATCAGGAGCCTCAAAAAAGTTGCACAATAGAAAGAGAAATGAAAAGAAAATAGAAGAGTATGTATAACAACTCAAACCCAGATTCAAACAGCAAAATACTCAATCAAACAAAGATGATCTGCTTCTAATTGAATATCTGAAGCAAAATTAAGCCCAAATCCCAGAAAATATCCTCTAGAGCCTCAAATTATCTCTCCAGCTTTTTATTACAATGTCTTCTATGTAATAAAAAATAATAAGGCACACCAGAGGACTAGATAAATTGAACAAAAATGAGGAAAAATATTAAGAAATAATAAAAGTAATCTTACAAGTCATCCAGATATTGCAGTTATCAGATGTGGGCTGATTAACGTGTTTAAGACATTATGTGCTAAAGGAAGGATAATAGCAGACAAATGAAAAATATTAAAAAACTGAAATCAAGACCTGAATATATGGGTTTAATAGCCAATCAGACATAGCTTAACAGAGGACCGGGATTGTAGGTCTGTTTCTTTTTTTTTTTTTTCTCTGAAATTAAGTAATATAAATACTGACTGAAAAATGATTTTTAAAAAAAGCTATCTATAAAGCTATATACCTACATATAAATTAAACCAAATGAAACATTTCTAAAAGAAGGTATATATGACAGTGAATTGGTCTAACATATATATGCAAGTAAAATCTTAGACATGGATAAAGGAAATGGTACAAAAACAATGCTAGAATCCTGGTCAACATGGTGAAACCCATTCTCTACTAAAAATACTAAAAATTAGCTGGGCATGGTGGCACATGCCTATAGTCCCAGCTACTCAGGAGGCTGAGGCAGGAGAATTGCCTGAACCCAGGAGGCGGAGGTTGCGGTGAGCCAAGATCGCACCGTTGCACTCCAGCCTGGGTAACAAGAGCAAAACTCCATCTCAAAAAAAAAAAAAAAAAAAGAATTAGCAGAAACCAATGAAACACATCTAACCACAAATTCAAAAAGCCTCACAAACCCAGTGTAGACAAAACAGAAAACCAAAATGAGGCACACCATAATACAACGCTCAAAACTAAGGACAAAGAGAAAATCTTACAAGTCTCCAGAGAGGACATCTTGTTTCAGCCGCACAGGAGTGCCTCGTATCACATTAACACTTTTGCCAAGCACAACTAAAAGACAAAATTTTAAAGAAGAAGATCGAAGCCAGTGGGGTATAACTGATGCAGGAAGGATGTGAAGTGCTACGGTCACTGATGGAAGGGACGCCCAGTAAGATGAGCTACTCAGTGACACTGACTTTTCCTCAAGGGCATTTGTCAGATCACGGCATTGCGGAAATAGTGTCTGAGCAGAAAACAACAGTATCATGGACTTAAGAAGACAGAGGTTGTAACCTGGGGCTGCCAAGGTTGCCAGGACATGAAGGCCAATATCTAGAGAGAAAAAACTGTAATAAAATTAGGTCAAATGTTGCTGTATCAATGTTGCACATGTACAAAATAAAATAAAAAATCATGCTTAAAGCATCAAAGGTTTGAGTAGTTGTGACTGTTAGGGGGGTAAATATTGGAGTTTCAAGTCAGCTAAGGTGGACGGACCCTGGTAACCACCTCAGACCTTTGTCTGAGAATGGGGAAAGGCCACATCTTGGGAGAAAGGTCTCTACCAAAGGGTAAGGGGGAAACCAACCTATAAATGAATCCAAACAAAACACAAAACAAACCTATCACAGGATCAGGGCAATGTCCCTATGCTCTCTCTGCCTGCCAGAGAAAACGTTTCTCTTTTCAGATGAAAAGGTCATTATTCAGAGTTTCTAAATTTTTATTCATAGGTCTATCACCAAAATTTTTTAAATTGAGGCATACTATGTAATATGGCCACGGCTAGGTGCAGTGGCTCACACCTATAATTCTAGGAGTTTGGAGACTGAGGTGGGTGGATCACCTGAGCCAAAGAATTCGAGACCAGCCTGGCCAACATGGTGAAACCCCATCTCTACTAAAAATATAAAAATTAGCCAGGCCTGGTGGTATGTGCCTGTAATCCTGGCTACTTGGGAGGCTGAGGCAGAACAATCAGCTGAACCCAGAGTGGAGGCTGCAGTGAGACAAGATCGTGCCACTTCATTCCAGCCTGGATCCATCTCAAAAAAAAAAAAAAAAAAAGGCGGCGGGGGGAGGAGGAGAAAACTGCCCCTAATGTGATTCAGTTATTGAAGCCATCAGAGTCTTCAAAATAATTTTCCACAGTATAAAGAAAGTAACAGGAAAAATGGAATTTTTCAGCAGAGACTTGAAATCTATCAGAAGAAATCCAATTGAATTTTGGAACTGAAACATACATTATCTGAAATAATTTAGTAGATTGTTTCTATTAATTATGCAAAGGAAAACAGGATTAATGAACAGGAAGGTAAGACAATAGAAAATGACCATATTGAAGCACTGAGCGGAGATATAGAAAATATGGAAAATATCTAAAGGGACATGAAACGAAAGTAATATTTAAGTAAACACTGGCCAAGAATTTTCAAACTTAACAAGAGTGTTCAAGATAGAGCACGAATTCCAAGCAAGGGTGTTGACACCTAGGAGAAACTACATCTACACACTTCATAGTCCAGTGGATTCTTTTCGAAAGGCAAAGAGGAGGTCCCCGGGCAAGATGGTCGAATAGGAGCAGCTCCAGTGCGCAGCTCCCGGCAAGCTCGACGCAGAGGGCAGGTAATTTCCACCTTTCCAACTGAGGTGTCTGGTTTGTTTCATTGGGACTGGTTGCACGCTGTGCGCAGCTCAAGGAGGGCAAGCTGAAACAGGGCGGGGCCGAAGCGGGGTGGGGCACTGCCTCACCCAGGAAGTGCAGGGGGCCGGGCTACTCCGTCTCCTAGCCAAGGTAAGCCGTTAAGGACTGTTCTTGCACTGTGGCCCTAATACTGCACTTTTCTCACAGTTTTCACAACTCGCGGACCAGGACATTCCCTCCAGTACCTACAAAGATGAAGTGAAAATCTTTATCTTCCTAGCACAAAACTGGGTGGCCATTTGGGAAGACACGGAGCAGCCACAGCAGTTTTTTTTTTTTAATACCCCAGTGTTGCCTGGAATGCCAGTGAGACAGAACTGTTCACTCTCCTGGAAAAGAGGCTGAAGCCAGGGAACCAAGTGGTCTGGCTCAGCGGGTCCCCCAACATGGAGACCAGCGAGCTAAGATCCACTGGCTTGAAATTCTCACAGAGAGCACAGCAGTCTGAACTTGATCTGGAACATTCGAGCTTGCTGGGTGGAGGTGCGTCCACCGCTGCTGAGGCTTCAGTAGGCAGTTTCAACACCACAGTGTAAGCAAAGATGCCAGGAAGCTCAAACTGGGCAGAGCCCAAAACAGCTCAACACCTACAGACAGACAGTCTCACTAGATGTCCTCGCTGGGTAGCGCATCTCTGAAAAAAGGCAGCAGCTCATCAGGGACTTATAAGTAAAGCCCCCACCTTTCTGGGACAGAGCACCTGGGAAAAGGGGCAGTAGAGGGTACAGCTTCAGCAAACCTTAATGTACCTGCCTGGCAGCCCTGAAGATCAGTGGATTTCCCAACACAGCATTTGAGCTCTGTTAAGGGACAGACGGCCTCAAGTGGAGCCCTGATCCACATGTATTTTGACTAGGAGATACCTCCAAGTTGGGGCCGACGGACACCTCAACAGGAGAGCACTGCCTGGCATCCGGCAGGTACCGCTCTGGGATGAAGCTAACAGAGGAAGGAAGAGGCAGCAATTTTTGCTGTTCTGCAGCCTCCACTGGTGATTCCTAGGCAATCAGGGTCTGGAGTGGACGTCCAGCAAACTTGCAGTGGAGGGGACCTGATTGTTAGAAAGAAAACTAACAAAAAGAAAGAAATAGTTTCAACATCAACAAAAAGGGTGTCCACTCAGAGACCCTATGCAAAGGTCACCAACCTAGAGATCAAAGGTAGATAAATCCATGAAGACAGAAAGAACATGGTGCAAAGGCTGAAAACTCCGAAAACCAGAACTCCTCTTCTTTAAGGGATCACAGCTCGCCAGCCAGGGAGCAAAACTGGACAGGGAATGAGTTTGACAAACTGACAGAAGCAGGCTAATATCCATTATCTACAAAGAACTTAAACAAATTTACAAGAAACAACAACATCATTAAAAAGTGGGTAAAGAATATGAACAGACGCTTCTCAAAAGGAGACATTCATGCAGCAGACAAACATGAAAAAATGCTCATCACTGGTCATAAGAGAAATGCAAATCAAAACCACATTGTGATACCATCTCATACCGTTTAGAATGATGATCATTAAAAAGATCTGTGTGCCAAAAGCTATACCCACAGTTCTTTTTGTCTGAGAAACCCACACTCTCTCTAGATTCATCTTCAGTTTACTGGCCTCATGGATAAGCCATGTATGCATTCTCTTCATCCTAAGCATTTTTCCCCCAACTAAAAGATTTTCTATGGGCAATTTTGAACCATCCACAGTGTTAACTAAGGAGGTGATGATCATACAAAAGATTTGGTCTTTTTCTTGAGATACATTCTAAGTTTTGTTGCCCAAGCATTTCTCAAGTTTTTCTCTCACTGGTTATAGATGAAAAATTACGCCAGGTGCGATGGCTCATGCCTGTAATCCCAGAATTTTGGGAGGCTGAGGTGGGTGGATCACCTGAGGTTGGGAGTTAGAGACCTCCTGATAAACATGGAGAAACCCAGTCACTACTAAAACTACAAAATTAGCCAGGAATGGTGGTGCATGCCTGCAATCCAAGTTACTGGGAAGGCTGAGACAGGAAAAGCACTTGAACCCAGGATGTGGAGGTTGCAGTGAGCTGAGATCACCCCACTGAACTCTTTCCTGGCCAACAGGAGCAAAACTCCATCTCAAAAAACAAAACAAAACAAAAAAAATTAACTGTATCTTCCAATCATGGTAGAACTAAAGTTTTATCCCAGGATTATCTCCATACTTTCATCGAAATTCTATTGAACATCTCTTTCTCTTGTAATCCCTACTCAAAGACAGCTAAAAATAACAACCCAGACACCCTAGCAAAATTCTTACATTGCAATCTTTTTGTCTAAAGCCACAAGTTCAGTAGGTACATTTGCTCACTTCCATGAGACACGGATGACATTTAACCCAAATATGACTTCACTACATAATATAGATGATCATTCTTCTCATCCCCCAATAATATTTTCCTCATTACTTACCACCTGGCTCTGAGGCCAGTGGCTCATAATGTATGTCTTTGTGAAGTCATCCTGCTTCTGGTATCAGTTCCTGTGTGCTGGTTCAGATTTCTATATATAAGATTTGCTTCAGTAGCAGCAATCAAAAAATCCTATTAATTTGAGGGGGGAGATCCAAGATGGATGAATAGGAACAGCTCCGGAGTGCAGTTCCCAGTAAGTATAGTGCAGAGGGTAAGTGCTCACTGCCCATAGACCAGGAGATTCCTGGGCTGAAAAGTGCCATGAGTTTTCAACGTGGTGATTTCAGCCAGTGCCATGTCAATGCACAGAAATTCACCCAAGTCTGGGCAGCCATTTCAACTGGCGCCTGGAATGCCTGGGAGACAGAGCCATCCATTCAACTGAAAGGGAGGGGGCTGAGACAGGGAACCAGGTGATCTGGCTCAGTGGGTACCACCCCTACAAAACAAGCAATCTGAAATGCTCTGGATTGAGAGATTTGCAGCAAGCTGGACCCAGGACCAGGCATCCCCCACTACCAAGGCAGTCTGCCACTACCTAGGCTGTTCACACAGCAGCTAGGCAGAGCCTGAAGCAGCTCAGCATCACCTCTGCTGGCAGACTGTGACTAGATTACTTTGTGTGGGGCAGTGCATCTATAAAAAAGGCAGCAGCAAGACAGGAACTTACAAATAAAGCTGACCTTCCTAGGACAGAGCACCTATGGAAAAGAGGCAGTTATGAGTTCAGCTGCAGCAGATTTAAAGGTACCTGCCCAGCAGCTCTGCACAGAACAGCAGAGCTCCAAGCCCAGGACTTGAGCTCCTATAAGGGACAGACTCTCCTCAAGCAACTTCCCAACCCCCGTATACCCAAAGAGACACTTCATAAAGGAGAGCTCAGGCTGACATCTGTCAGGTGCCCTTCTGGGACGAGGATAGCAGAGGAAGAAACCGGCGGCAACCCTTGCTGTTCAGCAGCCCCCGCAGGAGATCCCAAGGCAAGGAGGGTCTGCAGTAGACCTCCAGCCATCCTGCAGCAGAGGGGCCTGTTAGAAGGAAAACTAAAAAGCAGAAATAAATAGCTTCAACATCAAGAAAAATGACGTCCATCAGACACCATCCAAAAGTCACCAACTAAAAAGACCACAGTTAGATAAAATCACTAAGATGGGAAGAAAGCAGTGCAAAAGGGATGAAAATACCAAAAACGAGAATGCCTCTCCTCCTCCAAAGGATCACAACTCCTCACCAGCTAGGGATCAAAGATGGATGTAGAATGAATCCGATGAATTGACAGAAACAGGCTTCAGAAGGTGGGTAATAACAAACTTCTCAGAGCTAAAAGAACATGTGCTAACTTTTCAATGCAAAGAAACTAAGAACCTAGAAAAAAGGTTAGAAGAGATGCTACCTAGAATAAACAGCTGAGAGAAGAATATAAACACTTGATGGAGTTGAAAACACAGCAGGAGAACTTTGCAAAGCATGCACAAGTTTCAAAAGCTGAATCTCCCAAGCAGAAGAAAGTATATCAGAGATTGAAGATCAACTCCATGAAATAAAATGAAAAGGCAAGAATAGAGAAAAAAAGAGTGAAAAGAAATGAACAAAGCCTCCAAGAAATACGGGATTATGTGAAAAGCCCTAATCTTCGTTTGCTAGAGGTACCTTAATGTGACCAAGAAAATGAATCCAAGCTGGAAAACAATCTTCAGGATATTATCCAGGAGAACTTCTTCAACCTAGCAAGGCAGGCCACCATTCAAGTCCAGGAAATACAGAGACCACGACAAAGATATTCCTCAAGAAGTGCAACCCCAAGGCACATAATTGCCAGATTCACCAGTTGAAATTAAGGAAAAAATGCTACGGGCAGCCAGAGAGAAAGGTCGGGTTACCCAGAAAAGGAAACTGATCAGACTCACAGTGGATCTCTCCACAGAAACCCTACAAGCCAGAAGAGAGTGGGGGCCAATATTCAACATCCTTAAAGAAAAGAACTTTCAACCCAGAATTTCATATCTAGCCAAACTCAGCTTCATAAGCAAAGGAGAAAGAAAAACCTTTATGGACGAGCAATTGCTGAGAGGTTACATCACCACCAGATCTGCCTTACAAGAGCTCCTGAAAGAAGCACTAAATAAGGAAAGGAACAACAGTACCAGCCACTCCAAAAATATATCAAAAGGTAAAGACCATCAACACAATGAAGAAAACGTGTTAACTAACGGGCAAAACATCCAGCTAGCATCAAAATGGCAGGATCAAATACACACATAACAACATTTACCTTAAATGTAAATGGACTAAATGCCCCAATCAAAAGACAAACACTGGCAAATTGGATAAAAAGTCAAAACCTATTGGTGTGCTGTGTTCAGGAAACCCATCTCAAGTGCAAGGACATTCATAGGCCAAAAATAAAGGGATGGAGAAAGATTTATCAAGCAAATGGAGAGCAAGAAAAAAATAGGAGTTGCAATCCTAGGCTCTGATAAAATGGACTTTAAACCATCAAAAATCAAAAGAGACAAAGCAGGGCATTACATCATGGTAAAAGGATCAATGCATTAAGAACTAATGATCCTAAATATATACACACCCAATACAGGAACACCCAGTTACATAAAGCAAGTTCTTAATGACTTACAAAGAGACTTTGACTCCTACCCAATAATAGTGGGAGACTTTAACACTCCACTGTCAATATTAGATCAACAAGACAGAAAATTAACAAGGATATCCAGGACTTGAACTCAGATCTGGACCAAGTGGGTCTAATAGACATCTACAGAAATCTCCACCCCAAATCCACAGAATACACATTCTTCTCAGCACTGCATGGCACCTACTTTAAAATTGACCACATAATTGGAAGTAAATCACTCCTCAGCAATGTAAAAGAATGGAAATCGTAACAGTCTCTCAGATCACAGTGCAATCAAATTAGAACTCAGAATTAAGAAACTAACTCAGAACTGCACAACTTCATGGAAACTGAACAACTGGCTCCTTAATGTCAACTGGATACACAATGAAATGAAGGCAGAAATAAAGATGTTTTTTGAAACCAACAAAAACGATGATATAATGTACCAGAATCTCTGGGACACATTTAAAGCAGTGTCTAGAGGGAAATTTATAGCAATAAATGCCCACCAGATACGTGAGGAAAGATGTAAAATCAACACCCTATTGTCAAAACTGAAAGAGCTAGAGGAGCAAGATCAAAAAAACTCAAAACCTAGCAGAAGACAAGAAATAACTAAGATCAGAGCAGAACTGAAGGAGATAGAGACACAAAAAAAATCCTTCAAAAAAAAAAATCAATAAATCCAGGAGCTGGTTTTTGGAAAAGATCAACAAAACAGACAGACTACTAGCCAGATTAATAAAAAAGAAAAGGTAGAAGAATCAAATAGATGCAATAAAAAATGACAAAGGTGATATCACCACTGATTCCACAGAAATACAAACTACAATTAGAGATTACTACAAACAACTCTATGTACATAAACCAGTAAACCTGGAAGAAATGGATAAATTCCTGGACACTTGCACCCTCCCAAGCCTAAACCAGGAAAATGTTGAATCCTTGAACAAACCAATAACGTGGGCTGAAGTAGAGGCAGCAATTAATAGCCTACCAACCAAAAACAGTCCAGGTCCAGATGGGTTCACAGCTCAGTTCTACCAGACATACAGAAAAGGAGCTGGTACCATTCCTTCTGAAACTATTCCAAACAATACAAAAAGAGGGAAGCCTTCCCAAATCATTTTCTGAGACCATCATCATCATGATACCAAAACCCGGCAGAGATTCAACAAAAAAAGAAAACTTCAGGCCAATATCCATGGTGAACACAGATGCAAAAATCTTCAATAAAATACTGGCAAACCGATTGCAACAGCACATCAAAAAGCTTATCCATCACCATCAACTAGGCTTCATCCCGGGTATGCAAGGCTGGTTCAACATATATGCAAGTCTATAAACGTAATCCAGCACATAAACAGAACCAAAGACAAAACCACATGATTATCTCAATAGATGCAGAGAAGGCCTTCGACAAAATTCAACAGTCCTTTATGCTAAAAACCCTCAATAAACTAGGTATTGACGGAATGTATCTCAAAATAATAAAAGCTATTTATGACAAACCTACAGCCAATATCATACTGAATGGGCAAAAACTGGAAGCATTCCCTTTGAAATCCGGCACTAGACAAGGATGCCCTCTCTCACCACTCCTATTCAATCTAGTATTGGAAGTTCTAATTAGGCAAGGAAAAAAAAATGGTATTCAATTAGGAAAAGAGGAAGTCAAACTGTCTCTATTTGCAGATGACATGATTGTATATTTAGAAGACCCCCATCATCTCAGCCCAAAATCTCCTTGAGCTGATAAGCAACTTCAGCAAAGTCTCAGGACACAAAATTAATGTGCCAATATCACAAGCATTTCTATACACCAATAACAGACTAACAGAGAGCCAAATCATGAGCAAACTCCCATTCACAATTGCTACAGAGAGTAAAATACCTAGGAATGTGAAGGACCTCTTCAAGAAGAATTACTAACCACTGCTAAAGGAAATAAAAGAGGACAAAAACAAATGGAGAAACAGTCCATGCCCATCGTTAGGAAGAATCAATATCGTGAAAATCACCACACTGCCCAAAGTAATTTATAGATTCAATGCTATCCCCATGAAGCTACCAAAGACCTTCTTCACAGAACTGGAAAAAAACCACCACCTTAAATTTCATATGGAACCAAAAGAGAGCCCACATAGCCAAGACAATCCTAAGCAAAAAGAACAAAGCTGGAGGCATCATGTTACCTGATTTCAAACTATACTACAAAGCTTCAGTAATCAAAATAGCATGGTACTGGTATCAAAACAGAGATATAGACCAATGGAACAGAACAGAGGCCTTGGAACAACACCACACATCTACAACTATCTGATCTTTGACAAATCGGACAAAAACAAGCAATGGGGAAAGGATTCCCTGTTTAATAAATGGTGTTGGGAAAACTGGCCAGCAGTGTGCAGAAAGCAGAAACCATTCAGGACATAGGCATAGGCAAGGACTTCATGACTACAACACCAAAAGCATTAGCAACAAAAGCCAAAATAGACCAATGGGACATAATGAAACTCCAGAGCCTCTGTACAGCAAAAGAAACAACCATTAGAGTCAACTGGTAACCAACAGAATGGGAAAAATTTGCAATCTGCCCTTCTGACAAGGCGCTAATATCCAGAATCTACAAAAAACTAAAATATTTACAAAAAAAAAAAAACCCATCCAAAAGTGGGAGAAGGATATGAGCAGACACTTTTCAAAAGAAGACATATATAAAGCCAACATACATATGAAAAAATGCTCATTACTGATTATTAGAGAAATGCAAATCAAAACCACATTGAAATACCACCTCATGCCAGTTAGAATGGTGATCATTAAAAAATCTGGAGACAACAGATGCTGGAGAGGATGTGGAGGAATAGGAACACTTTTACACTGTTGATGGGAGTGTAAACTAGTTCAACCATTGTGGAAGACAGTGTGGTATTTGCTCAAGGGCCTAGAAATACAAATTCCATTTGACCCAGCAATCCCATTACTGGGTATATACCCAAAGGATTATAAATCATTCTATTATGAAGACACATGCACATGTATGCTCATAGCGGCACTGTTTACAATAGCAAAGACCTGGAACCAACCCAAATGCCCATGGATGATAGACTGGACAAGGAAAATGTGACACATATACACCATGGAATACTATGCAGCCATAAAAAACGATGAGTTCGTCTCCTTTGTAGGGACATGGATGAATCTGGAGAACATCATTCTCAGCAAACTGACACAAGAACAGAAAATCAAACACCGCATGTTCTCACTCAAAGGTGGGTATCGAACAACGAGAATACATGGACACAGGGAGGGGAGCATCACACACTGGGGTCTTGGGGGGGCCAAGGGAAGGACAGCGGGGGTTAGGGAGGTCAGGGAGGGATAACATGGGGAGAAATGCCAGATGTAGGTGACAGGGGGTTGGAAGCAGCAAACCACATTGCCGTGCGTACCTATGCAACAATCCTGCATGATCTGCACATATGTCCCAGAACCTGAAGTATAATTTTTTTTAAATCCCATTAATTTACAGTAACAAATTATTTATTTTTCGCTCTCATGATTAGCAGATTGGTAGCTGCAGCTCTGCTCTCCAGGTCATCTTAATTTAGTTTCCCATTTCCCTCCCCAGCATATATTGCAGGTATTATAGAAACTGATAACTACACATGCAACATGGGCTGGTTTGCAGCGCACAGAGAGCCCAAGCACAAAGGGCTGAAGACCTACGGGGTCAGCCTGGCAACACCTATCCAAGAGGTCCAACTCTATCCAAGCAGATCTTCCCGCATTCCAGGCTCATCATTTTCTCCTATTCCAGTGTGGCTAATCCATACACAGAAATTTAGGCAGCTCCACGTATTCTCGTCTAGTTGTGTTTCATGACACATCTCCACAGCTAAGCCCCAGCTCAAACTCTGTACAGGAAGCTCCTGATGCTGTCCCAGAACTCACGGCCGAATCTGCTCTACTTTGTTGCTGAAGTTCGGTCACCTGGTTCCCTTGCCTTCAACTCCTCCAGGTCCTCATCACTTGGCAATCCATTACTGTCAGTTCTTCTGGGCTTTCTAATCACTGCTTGAGTACTTTTGCCCTTTATGCCTAAGGCTGCAAAGACAGGCAGAAAGCTCTCCTCCAGGCCCTGGATTCCTTTTTTACTTCCCTTTTGTATCTTCACTGCATGTTTACTGTGAGTCTTCGGCACTCTCAGTTTAAAGCCATGTTGTGACTCTGGCCTTTCCATGAGGCATCATCCTCTGGCTTCAGCAGAGAGCCTGATAAAGAGTGTCCTGCAGAGAGTAGTTTCAAGATGTCTCCAGAGCCCTGGAGGTGCTTGAGTGAGGAGGCCCCCTGGCTGTCTTAAGGACTTTAAAAAAAAAAAAATCAGGATCTTACTACCTGGCACAGATGTGAGTGTAGGGGCATGATCATAGCTCACTGCAGCCTCAGCCTCCTGGGCTGATCCTCCTGCCTCAGCCTCCTGAGTAGCTGATAGCCCTACAGGGGTGCACAACCAAGTCCACCTAATTTTTAAAACTGTTTGTAGAGACAAGGTGGTCCTGCTGTAGTGCTCAGGGACCCACTGTATTACTGGTCTGGAACTCCTGGTCTGAAGCAGTCCTCCCTCCTCCACTTCACAAAGCGCTGGGATTATAGGCAAGAGCCACTGTATCCAACCTCTTAGGGACTTTTTTATCTGGCTTCAGTCTCTGCTCCAATGTTGGTACAAACCTGCCTTTTAAAACCCTTTGGACCACACTAGGGCTACATCAGAGCCTTCAGCCAAGCTGGGAACTGAGCAGGACTCTGCAAATTCCTTATGTAAATACCAGATCTGCTTTACGGATGGGGCACCTGGCGCCTCCATTTACCTCCAATATTTTTGATACCAGATTGCTTTTTTTTCTGTCATTTCAGGGCACCAAGGAAGAGAACCAATGGCAGAAGCCACACGTGCAAGCAAGATGGGAGTCTGGAGAGCCTTGGTCTAAGTCACGAGCACTCAGCCCTTTTCTCTTTGTAAGGGCAACCGGGTCATATCTGCCAGCTTAGAGCTGCTCTGTCCACAACCCTAAAATCTAACGCCTAGAACAATAAATGCACTTAAGCATGTCAGAGTCTCTCAAGTAGCAAAGGGACTTGTACCAAGAGAACTGAACACCTGCTCCTGCACCCTGACAACCGATAGGAAACAAGGACTGCTATGGCTGCAGCCCCAGGAGCCTAGTGTTAAGAGGGTGCAAGGCCTGGCTTCAGGTTGGGGGCCTGGGGAAGGGCTGGCACCTCTCCATCTCCTACAGCTCGTCTTCCTCCAGTTCCTGGTGAAAATCTGTGTCTGACACCCACCAGGTCACAAACTCATAGCAAGTGAGGGCCTGAAGGCTTCACATCCTGAGCTGCAGCTAGAAGGAACGGTTGGTATAATACACGGCCATGCACTACCTATGTTTCCTCAACATGGGACTGCATATATGACAATGGTCTGTCCCATGTGATTAGGATAAAGCTGAAAAATTCCTGTCACCTAGTGATATCGTTGCCATAGTAACGTCAAGGCCTGAGCTATCACTCACACGTGTGTTGTGATGCTGAAACAAAGCTGCCACCCTGCTAGTTACATGAGTAGAACACAAACAAGTACATAATACCTAGTACCTGATCACAATGCACAAGTGTATGGCTGGTTTATGGATTTACTATATGTACTCTTCATCATGATTTTAGAGTGTACTCCTTCTGCATGTATGTATTAACTGTAAAACCACCTGAGGCGGGTCCTTCAGGAGTTTTCCAGAGAAAGCCACTGTCATCACAGATGACAGCTCTTTGTGTGTTATCGCCCCTGAAGAACTCCTACCGGGACAAGACGTGGAGGTAGAAGACGGTGAGATTGACGATCTCGACCCGTGTAAGCCTAGGCTAATGCATATGTGTGCTTGTGTCTTAGTTTTTACCAAAAAGTGAAAAAGGTTAAAAAAAAAAAAATACAAACTAGCTTATGGAATAAAGATATGAAGAAACTCCTTTGGTACAGCTGTACATGTGTTTGTGTTTTCAGCTGTGTCATTACAAAAAGGTCAAACTTTAAAAAGAAAGAAGTTTATAAAGTACAAAGATTGCAGCACAGCAAGGTCAATTTATGGTTGAAGAAAAACATTTAAAAAATAAATGTAGTGTAGCCTAAGTGTACAGTGTGCATAAGGTCTACAGTGGGTGCAGTATGTGTCCCAGGCTCCACATTCACTCACCACCCACTCACTGACTCGCCCAGAGCATCTTCCTGCCCTGCAAGCCACATTCCTGGTAAGTGCCCTATACAGGGGGACCATTTTAACCTTTTATATCATATTTTTCCTGTAAACATATCTACATTCAGATGTTTAGACACACAGGTAAATACCACGGTGCTACAGTTGTCTATGGTTTTGAGTACAGTAACATGCTGTATGGGTTTCTAGCCTAGGAGCGACAGCCTATCCCATATAGACTAGGTGTGGTAGGTACCATCTAGGTTTAAGGAAGTATATGCTATGATGTTCCCACAACAACCGAATCACTTAACGAAGCATTTCTCAGAACATATCCCCGTGGTTAAGCAACAAATGACTGTATTTTCTGTGTACATTTCACCTCCATTATACACACACACACACACACACACAATTTTTTTTCTATATTTCTCATGGTAGAGGTAAAGAACACCAGGACTTCCAGAAAAAACTAATGTGTCTTCAAGCTTCTGCTTGATGTGGCTCATGTTATATCTAAGCATATGCTATTGGACAAAGTAGTCACAAAGCCAAGGCTTTCAATGGGATGGGGAAGCATACTGCATTTTTTTGAAGGCACTGTAAGTCACAATGCATCGGGTGGGATCATACTGTCGTTTTTTTTTTTTTTTTTTTTTTAAAGAGAAAAAAAGAAAGGAAGAAAAAGAAAAGAAGAAAGAAAGAAAAAAAGAATGAGAGAGAGCAAGAAAGAGGAAGAGAAAGAGGGAGAGAGAACGGGAATCTTGCTCTATTGCCCAGGCTAGAATGCAGTCTAAAAATGGGTACATACTGTCCTTTTATAGTGAAGAGAGAAGTAAATAATAGAGAACAATAATACAGTTCACCAAAGATGCTAAGGCCAATTATATCCAAAGAGCAAGATCAGTTTGGTGGAATGACCTAATAATGCACTGAGATGCCCATATGCCCAAATTTCCTGCCAAACAGTCTAAATGGAAAACCAGAATCCTCATTAAAATGAAAAAAGATAGGTCACATGCTAAAAACTCTCAATAAACTAGGTATTAATAAAATGTAGCTCAAAATAATGAGGTATTTATGACAAACCCACAGCAAATATCATACTGAATGGGCAAAAACTGGCAGTACTCCCTTTGAAATCCAGCACAAGATAACGATGCCCTCTCTCACCACTCCTATTTAACAGAGTATTGCAAGTTCTGGCCAGGGCAAGAGAAAGAAATAAAGGGTATTCAAATAGGAAAAGAGGAAGCCAAATTATCTCTGTTTGCAGATGACATGATTGTACATTTTTAAAACCCCATTGTGTCAGCCCCAAATCTCCTTAAGCTGATAAGCAACTTCAGCAACGTCTCAGGATACAAAGTCAATGTGCAAAAATGACAAGCATTCCTGTACACCAATGACAGACAGACAGAGAGCCAAATCTTGAGTGAACTCCCATTCACATTCGCTATAAAGAGAATAATAGGAATACAGCTTACGAGGGATGTGAAGGACCTCTTCAAGGAAAACTAGAAACTACTGCTCAAGGAAATAGGAGAGGACACAAACAGATGGAAAAGCATTCCATGCTCATGGTTAGGAAGAATCAATATCAGGGAAATCAATATCAGAATCAGAGAAAATGGCCACAATGCCTAAAGTATTCTATAGAGTCAATGCTATCCCAATCAACCTTCCATTGACTTTCTTCACAGCATTAGAAAAAAACTACTTGAAATTTAATATGGAACCCAATAAGAGCTTGTATAGCCAAGACAATCCTAAGCAAAAAGAACAAAGCTGGAGGCATTATGTTATCTGACTTCAAACTATACTACAAGGCTACGGTAACCAAAACAGCATGGTGCTGGTACCAAAACAGATACATAGACCAATAGAACAGAACAGAGGCCCCGGAAGTAACACCACACATCTACAACCATCTGCTTTTTTACAAACCTGACAAAAACAAGCAATGGGGAAAGGATTGCCTATTTAATAAATGGTGTTGGGAAAACTGGTTAGCCATATGCAGAAAACTGAAACTGGATTCTTTCCTTACATCTTACACAAAAATTAACTCAAGATGCAATAAGGACTTAAATGTAAGAACTAAAACCATAAAAAATCTAGAAGAAAACCTAAGCAATGACATTCAGGACATAGGCATGGGCAAAGACTTCATCACTAAAACACCAAAAGCAATAACAACAAAAGCCAAAGTTGACAAATGGGATCTAATTAAACTAAAGAGCTTCTGCACAGCAAAAGAAACTATCAAGAGAGAACAGGAAACTTACAGAATGAGAGAGATTTTTTGCAATATATCCATCTGACAAAGGGCTAATATCTACAAAGAACTTAAAACAAATTTGCAGGAGAAAAAAACACACACACACATAACCCTATCAAAAAGTGGGCAAAGGATATGAACAGACAGTTCTCAAAAGAAGACATTTATGCAGCCAACAAACGTATGAAAAAAAAGCTCATCATCACTGGTCATTAGAGAAATGCACATTAAAACCACAATGAGCTACCATCTCACACCAGTTAGAACGGTCATCTTTCTTTTATTTTTTTTACAAAAGCAAGTGATTGCCGGCAAGATGCTCAAACAGCAACAGCTCTGGTGTGCAGCTCCCAGCGAGAGTTATGCAGAAGGAAGGTGATCTCCACACTTCCAGTTGAGGTACCCGGTTCATCTCATTGGGACTGGTTAGACAGTGGGTGCAGCCCAAGAAGGGCAAGCCGAAGCAGGGTGGGGCATCTCCTCACCTGGGAAGCACAAGGGGCCAAGGAACTCCCTCTCCTAGCCAAGGGAAGCAATTAGGGATGTTTCCCAGCACTCTGGCCCACATACTGCACTTCTCCCACACTCTTCACAACCCACAGACCAGGAGATTCCCTCTGGTGCCTACAATGCCAGTGGCCCGGGTTTCCATCACAAAACTGGGTGGCTATTTGGGAAGACACTGAGCTAACTGCAGCAGTTATTTTTTTTTAATATCCCAGTGGCACCTGGAACCCCAGTGAGATAGAACCAGTCAATCCTCTGAAAAAGGGGACTGAAGCAAGGGAGCTAAGTGATCTGGCTCAGTGGGTCCCATCCCCATGAAGACCAGCAAGCTAAGATCCACTGGCTTGAAATTCTTGCAGCCAGCACAGCAGTGTGAGTTCAACCTGGGACATTTGAGCTTGGGGTGGGGAGGGGTGTTTGACATTACTGAGGCTCCAGTAGACATTTTAACCTCACCTGTGTAAACAAAATTTCCAGGAAGTTTTTACACAGCAACTGGGCAGAGCCCATGGCAGCTCATCAAGGCCTCTGCAGGCAGACTGTGTCACCAGACTCCCTCCTTGCTGGGTAGGGTATCTCTGAATAAAGGCAGTAGCCCATCAGGGACTTATAAATAAAGCCCCACCTTCCCAGGACAGAGCACCTGGGAAAAGGGGTGGCTGTGGGTACAGCTTCAGCAGACTTAAACGTCCCTGCCTGGCAGCTCTGAAGAGAGAAACTGATCTCCCAGCTCAGCATTTGAGCTCTGATAAGGGACAGACGACCTCTTCAAGTGCCTCCCTGACCCCTGTGTATCCTCACTGGGAGACACCTCCCAGCAGGGGCTGACCGACACCTCATACAGGAGAGCTCTGGCTGGCATCTGGCAGGGACCCTTCTGGGATGAAGCTACCAGAGGAAGAAACAGGCATTTATCTTTGCCATTTCTGTAGGTGATTCCCTGGCAAGCAGGGCCTGGAGTGGACCTCCAGCAAACTCTAGCTGACCTACAGCAAAGGGGCCTACATGTTAGAAGGAAAAATAAACAAAGACTTTCAACATCAACAGAAAGGACATTCACTCAGAGACCCCATCGAAAGGTCACCAACTTCAAAGACCAAAGGTAGATAAATCCATGAAGATGGGAAGAAACCAGAGCAAAAATGCGGAAAATCCCAAAATCTAGAATGCCTCTTTTCCTCCAAGGGATCACAACTCCTCACCAGCAAGGGAACAAAACTGAACGGAGAATGAATTCGATGAATGTACAGAAGCAGGCGTCAGAAGGTGGGTAATGACAAACTTCTTTAGGCTAAAGAAGCATGTTGTAACCCAATGCAAGGAAGTTAAGAAACTTGAAAAGGCCGGGCACGGTGTTCACGCCTATAATCCCAGCACTTTGGGAGGCCAAGGTGGGTGGATCACGAGCTCAAGAGATCAAGACCATCCTGGTCAACAAGGTGAAACCCCGTCTCTACTAAAAATACAAAAATTAGCTGGGCATGGTGGTGCGCGCCTGTAGTCCCAGCTACTCGGGAGGCTGAGGCAGGAGAATTGCTTGAACTCAGAAGGCAGAGGTTGCGGTGACCCGAGATGGTGCCATTGCACTCCAGCCTGGGTAACAACAGTGAAACTCCGCCTCAAAAAAAAAAAAGACACTTGAAAAAAGGTTAGACAACATGCTAACTAGAATAACCAGTGTAGAGAAGAACATAAATGACCTGATGGAGCTGAAAAACACAGCACAAGAACTTCATGAAGCATACACAAGATTCAATAGCTGAATCGATCAAGCAGAAGAAAGCCTATAAGAGACTGAAGATCAACTCAGTGAAATAAATTAAGAAGGCAAGATTAGAGAAAAAAGAGTGCAAAGAACTGAAAAAAGCCTCCAAGAAATATGGGATTATGTGAAAAGACCAAATCTATGTTTGGTTGGTAGACCTGATAGGGAAAGGGGAGAATTATACCAAGTTGGAAAACACTCTTCAGGATATCCCAACCTAGCAAGGCAGGCCAACATTCAAATTCAGGAAATACAGAGAACACCACAGGGATACTCCTTGAGAAGAGCAACCCCAAGATATATGATGGTCAGATTCACCAAGGTTGAAATGAAGAAAAAAATGCTAAGGGCAGCCAGAGAGAAAGGTCAGGTAATCCGACTCCTGGGAATCTTTTGGCAGAAACCCTACAAGCCAGAAGAAAGTGGGGGCCAATATTCAACATCCTTAAAGAAAAGAATTTTCAACTGAGAACTGAAAGTTCATATGAAGCCAAACCAAGCTTCATAATCAAAGAAGAAATAAAATCCTTTACAGACCAGCAACTGCTGAGAGATTCTGTCACCACCAGGCCTGCCTTAAAAGAACTGAAGGAAGCACCAAACATGGAGAGGAGCAACCAGTACCAGCCACTGCAAAACATACCACATTGTAAAGACCCGCAACACTATGAAGAAACAGCATCAAGTAACCGGCAAAACAACCAGTTAGCATCAGGTTGGCAGGATCAAATTCACATATAACAATGTTAAGCTTAAATGTAGATGAACTAAAAGCTGCAGACTGGCAAACTGGATAAAGAGTCAAGATCCGGGATTAAGAACCTCACTCGAAACCACAGAACTACGTGGAATCTGAACAACCTACTCCTGAATGACTACTGGAAAAACAATAAAATGGAGAGAAGGAATGTTCTTTGAAATCAATGAGAATAAAGACACCATGTACCAGATTTACTGGGACACATTTAAAGCAGTGTTTAGAGGGGAATTATAGCACTAATACCCACAAGAGACATGAGGAAAGAACCAGAATTGACATCCTAATGTCACAACTTAAAAAAGTAGACACCCAAGAGCAAACAAATTCAAAAGCTAGCAGAAGACAAGAAATAACTCAGATCACAGCAGAATTGAAAGAGACAGAAACAGAGACACACAAAAATCCTTCAAAAATGAAATGAATCCAGGAGCTGGTTTTTTGAAGAGATCAACAAAATACAGACTGCTAGCCAGACTAATAAAGAAGAAGAGAGAGGAGAATCAAATGGATGCAGTATAAAATGATGAAGGGGATATCACCACCGATCCCACGGATATACAAATTACCATCAGAGAATACTATAAATACCTCTATGCATATAAATCAGAAAATCTAGAAAAAATGGATAAATTCCTGGACGCTTACACCCTCCCAATACTAAACCAGGAAGAAGTCAAATCCCTGAGTAGACCAATAACAAGGTCTGAAATTGAGGCAGCAATTAATAGCTTACCAACCAAAAAAAGTCCAGGACCAGACTGTTTCACAGCCAGATTCTCCTAGAGGTACAAAGAGGAGCTAGTACACTGGTACTATTCCTTCTGAACCTATTCCAAACAATACAAAAGAGGGGATCCTCCCTAACTTATTTTATGAGATCAACATTATCCTTATACCAAAACCTGGCAGAGACACAACTAAAAATTAAAATTTCAAGCCAATATCCATGATGAACATTAATGTGAAAATCCTCAATAAAATATGGGAAACCAAATCCAACAGAACGTCAAAAAGCTTATCCATCACAATCAAGTTGGCTTCATCTCTGGGATTTAAGGCTGATTCAACATATTGCAAATCAATAAATATAACCCACCACATAAACAGAACCAAAGACAAAAACCACATGATTATCTCTATAGATGCAGAGAAGGCCTTCAACAAAATTCAACAGCGCTTTCTGCTAAAAACTCTCAATAAACTAGGTATTAATAAAATGTAGCTCAAAATAATAAGAGCTATTTCTGACAAACCCACAGCCAATATCGTACTGAATGGGCAAAAACTGGAAGCATTCCCTTTGAAAACCGGCACAAGACAAGGATGCCCTCTCTCATCACTCCTATTCAACATAGTATTGGGTGTTCTGGCCAAGGCAATGAGGCAAGAAAAAGAAATAAAGGGTATCCAGTTAGAAAAAGAGGAAGTCAAATTGCCTCTATATGCAGACGACATGATTGTATATTTAGAAGACCCCATCATCTCAGCCCAAAACCTCCTTAAGCTGATAAGCAACTTCAGCAACATCTCAGGATACAAAATCAATGTGCAAAAATCACAAGCATTGCTAGACACCAATAATAGATAGAGAGCAAATCATGAGTGAACTCCCACTCACAATGCTGTAAAGAGAATAAAATACCTGGAATACAATTTACAAGGGATGTGAAGGACCTCTTCAAGGAAAACTACCATCCAGTGCTCAAGGAAATAAGAGAGGACACAAACAGAATGAAAAACATTCCATGCTCATGGTTAGAAAGAATAAGTATCATATAAATGGTCATACTGCACAAACTAATTTATAGATTCTATGCTATCCCTATCAAGCTACCACTTTCTTCACAGAATTGGATAAAAACACCTTAAATTTCATATGGAACCAAATAAGAGCCTGCATAGCCAAGACAACCCTAAGCAAAAAGAACAAAGCTGGAGGCATCCCACTACCTGACTTCAAAGTATACTACAAGGCTAAAGTAATCAAAACAGCATGGTACTGGTACCAAAACAGAAATATAGACTGACAGACCAGAAAAGAGGCCTCAGAAGTAACGCCACACATCTACAACTGATCTTTGCCAAACCTGACAAAAACAAGCAATGGGGAAAAGATTTTCTATTTAATAAATGGTGTTTGGAAAACTGGCTAGACATATGCAGAAAGCAGATATTGGATCCCTTCACACCTTATACAAAAATGAACTCCAGATGGATTAAAGATTTAAACGTAAGGCCTAACACCATAAAAACCCTAGAAGAAAACCTAGGCAATACCATTCAGGACATAGGCATAGGCAAGGACTTCATGACTAAAACACCAAAAGCAATGGCAACAAAAACCAAAATAGACAATTGGGATCTAATTAAACTAAAGAGCTTCTGCACAGCAAAAGAAACTATCATTCAAGTGAAATGGCAACTATCAGAATGGGAAAAAAATCTCTGCAATCTACCCATGTGAGAAAGGGCTAATATCCAGAATCTACAACAAACTTAAAGTTACCAGAAAAAAACAACCCCATCAAAAAGTGGGCAAAGATATGAAAAGACACTTCTCAAAAGAAGACATTTATACAGCCAACAAACATACAAAAAAAAGCTCATCATCATTGGTCATTAGAGAAATGCAAACTAAAACCACATTGAGATACCATCTCATGCCAGTTAGAATGGTGATCATTAAAAAATCAAGAGATAACAGATCTTGGAGAGGATGTGGAGAAATAGGAACACTTTTACACTGTTGGTGGGAGTGTAAATTAGTTTAACCACTGTGGGAGACACTGTGGCGATTCCTCAAGGATCTAGAACCAGAAATGCCATTTGACCCAGCAATCCCATTACTGGGTATATATCCAAAGGATTATAAATCATTCTGTTATAAAGACACATCCACACGTATGTTTATTGCGGCACTGTTCACAATTGCAAAGACATGGAACCAACCCAAATGCCCATCAAAGAGACTAGATAAAGAAAATGTGGCACATATACACCATGGAATACTATGCAGCCATAAAAAAGGATGAGTTCATGTTCTTTGCTGGAAGATGAAGCTGGTAACCATCATTCTCAGCAAACTGACACAAGAACAGAAAACCAAACACCACATATTCTCAGTCATAAGTTGGTATTGAAAAATGAGAACATATGGACACAGGGAGGGTAACATCACACACTGGAGCCTGTCAGGGGTTGAGGGGATGGGGAAGGGATAGCAGAGGGGTGGGAGCCTAGGGGAACAATAGCATTAGGAGAAATACCTAACATAGATGACAGGGTGATGGATGCTGCAAACCACCATGGCACATATATACCTATGTAGCAAACCTGCATGTTCGGCACATGTACCCCAGAACTTAAAGTATAATAACAATAAAAAATACAAATAAAAAGGAAACAACAGATGCTGGTGAGGATGTGGAGAAATAGGAAGATTTTTATACTGTTGGTGGGAGTGTAAATTAGTTCAACCATTGTGGAAGACAGTGTGGCAATTCCTCAAGGATCTAGAACTAGAAATTCCATTTGACCCAGCAATCTCATTACTGGGTATATTCCCAAAGGATTATAAATCATTCTACTATAAAGACACCTGCACATGTATGTTTACTGCTGCACTATTAACAATAGCAAGGCTTGGAACCAACCCAAATACCCATCAGTGATAGACTGGATAAAGAAAATGTGGCACATATACACCATGGAATACTATGCAGCCAAAAAAAAAGGATGAGTTCATGTCCTTTGCAGGGACATAGATGAAGCTGGAAACCATCATCCTCAGCAAACTGACACAACAGAAAACCAAACACTGCATGTTCTCATTCATAAGTGGGAGTTGAAAAATGAGAACACATGGACCCAGGAAGGGGAGCATCACACACCAGGGCCTGTCGAGGGGTGGGGCTCTAGGGGACTTATAGCATTGGGAAAAATACCTAATGTGGATGACGTGTTGATGGGTGCAGCAAACCACCATGGCACATGTATACCCATGTAACAGACCTGCACATTCTGCACATGTACCCCAGAACTTAAAGTATAATAGAAAAAAGGAAATCCTAATTAAAGTGAGAAAAAGTATGTCACAATGCTTCCTTTACTATAGAGCAGTTGAGTTGTGCTGTTCATTACGAGAGCTTTTAATTAGCATGGTGTTAGTTTTATGTATGCCTTCTATTTATCAAGCACTTATTATGTGCCAAACATAGTAGTGAACCTTTTTCTGAACTTATTTAAACCTAACAAGTCTCAAGGTAGAACTATTTTTCCTTCCATTTACAGATGACAATATTAAAGGACAGAACAATGAAGCAACTTGCCCAAAGTCACAGGGCCCTGCTCTTACCTGCTGTATTTCCTTTCTCCATTGTTCTCTTTCATGTAACACAGAAAGTCCACGATCATCATCCCTCCTCCATGTCTTTCTCAGGAATGGCAACTTACTACCTTGTGAAGTAGTTTATTCTAATTCAGGGTAGCTCAAATCACTACAACAAATATTTAATGGGGCTTTAATCAGCTACCCCTAAAATTTTTTCCACTTGGTTCAAGTTTTATCTTATGGAGCTAAATGTATGGAAAATAATCCAAAGAATCTTCCTTCTAGTAGTAGAAACCATCTTCTAAATCTTATCTTTCCCAATCCAAAAATACATGGTTGCTTCAACAATCCCATGAATAACATGGATTGTGGATTTTTATCATCACAGTTACTTTTCTCTTGACTGCCAAACATTTCAGTGTGGAACAGGAACTGTCTACAGTAAAACATATGTAAATGTTTATGCTAACATTTTAAGCATCGACAGCTTCTATTCAACTGATATATCTCCGAACACAAAAGAGTACTTGCTCTTTCAGGAAATCTGGTTCCTGTCTCTTCTGGTCTGAATTGTTCTATTGATAAATTTGCCATATTCTGCTGAAGAACCAATTCTGGGATCTTCGCTGAGGAATCAACATTTGTCTCTAATACTTCTTTCTGTGAAATCCTGTCCTGAAGTCTCCTCCATCATACCAAAGATTAAAAAAGATGAAAGGTGAGGCATGGGTTTCTCTGGCCTGCTTTGGTAAATTTATGTGCTCACATCACTCACTAATTGTTTACATTTAAGGCTAGTATTTGTCAAATCCCAAAGCTCATCTGAACCCTGCCCAAACCATCTTCTTGGTATCCCTTCCAAATAACACACATAGCAAATATATTGACTTCAGTTGTACTTTAAAATATCAGCTACACTTTTTCTTCACTCGTGGTGCTAACAAAAGATCTTATTTAAAAACCCTAAACTTGGGAATGAATGCCAAATTCCTCTTTTACCACTTAATAGGTCTTTTCCTGTTTAAGGTGTGAGCTACGGATTATTTCATTTGACTTTCTCGATGTTTACATAGTTGTAATAATATGTGAAAATACAAAATTTAAGCAGTTTACTTTATGCTACAGGAGCATAAAACTTTTTCACTTTTTTAGGGGACTCTGTAAATATGTACATTATCAGAGCTGCCACAACTAGAATTATCACTAATGTTCATTAATCAAAAATATGGTGGGCATTATTGACAATAAGCCCTGAAGCAACATTTTTGGAAATGACCTAAGATAATTACTGGATGTATCATTCAAACTTCAATACTAATGCTTAGAGGAACTTTTCTTTTGGACTAACATCATGATGGAGTTGAACAAGCAGATGAACATCTGAACACTGGTTTTAAATTACAGTATTGTGTGCTAGTAACAGAGTTATTGTAATTGAGTGACTAGGCCTCTTTTCATCTTGTTTGCCTCATCTGTAAAATAATCTACTCTTAGTATCGCCATCACTAATGATGAAAATGTTGAAAATACTTCGACTTGGGCTAGGCACCATCATGACCTCAAAGATGTCTACGACTTAGTCTCTGGAACCTGTAACTATGTTAGGTCACATGGTAAAAGGGACTTTTCAGATGTAATGAAATTCGAAATCTTGATATGGGGAGATTATCCCAGATGGCCTGGGAGAATGGGCATTGTAATTATTTGGGTTCTTATAAATAAAACAGGGGTGGGGATGCAAGAATAGAAACAGAGTGATGCAGCCTAAGCAACACCTGGCTGTGAAGGTGGACGGGACCGTGAGCTAAGGAATGCAGGTGGCCTCTGGAAGCTGGAAGAGGCAGGGACACAGATTCTCCCCTAGGGCCTCCAGAAGGAAGGCACACCTGCCAACACCTTGATTTTAGCTCATGAAACCTATTTTGGACTTCTGACGGAGTAATGAAATGAATTTGTGTTGTTTGAGACCACTAAGTTAGTTGTAATTTGTTGTTGTAGTAACAAGAAACAAATACACTTCATTAGATTGTTGTGATGATTTCAAAATTTGATAATGAAAAAGCGCTTTGTGAACTGAAGTACTATAGAAATGTGAATTATTACTGGTCAAATTGAAGTGGGTTCTAATAACTCCAATTAGAATGATGAGGTCTGTTTGGAATAATATCTAGATTACAGATGGGCTAGTGAGTCTTTGCTGTTTTCATAAACTTTAACAGGGATCCCCCAAAGTGAATTAATAGAACTATTAAAAGCAACCCCTTTGAGACCAATCTGAAATTAATTTTTCAGCTTTATCGCCAAAACATTCTCTAAACCATAAATTAATAGGTAGCGATAATTCTCCCCTGAGCAGAGCAACTGCTTCAGTTACAGGTCCACTGGTATAGCACACAAGCCGCCTGAGGATACATCCATCCTTGGTGGTAGAATATTTTTAACTCAAAGAACAATATGTTATATGTCACAGCCCACTGTAGTGTAACTCTAATGGTAAATTATTTTTCAATTTTGTAGCCTACAAATATATAGAGGAAACATCGTCCGGCTCAAGAAAGAACTTTGCTCCTGCCTTCTCCTTTCTAATGTCAATCGCTGGTTGTTACCATTAATTAACCCTCATGAGAAAAACCTAATGACACTGTTTATTGGCAACAGACTATATTGATATTCCAGTAATTGGAAAACAAATTAATGGGGATGGCCCCTTTTTAGCCAGTACTTTTCTTTTCTTTTTTTTTTTTTGGTACCTGAAAACTATTTTGCATTCAGGAACAATAATATTTAAGTCAACTGATATGTTTGCTTTAAGCTAGTTACATATTTAGCATTGTGTAGAAAATTAATGGGGGAAAATCTTCACTGTTATTCCAGATATCTTGTTATCAAATTAAAAGGAACTCAGTTCTGTATTCTCAAATGTATTCGTTTGTCCTTGCAGTGATTTTCAAAAGCATATTGATTGTTGAAATTAAAACTAATTTGTCTGTTACAGACATGACCTTGGTTTCAAACAGGTTCTAATAAATCGGGCCAGTCCAGCACAAATGAAAAAAGATGACATTGGCTACTGGACACGGTAGGGACACCAAATCTATAATTTCACTCTGGACTTTGAATGAAAACATGTTTCATTTAAATGTATTCCTACACAAAATTATTTTAATTTAGTAATTATGTAACAAAAACCTCCAGGGGAAATTTGAGCCACTAGACTTCTGGGAGTTGTAGTCAGTTATAAAACAGAAGTTTAAATGACAGTGGGGTGAACGTGAAGTTCTGCCTCCAAGACTCACAGGGTACCAGGGAAATATGGATTTTATTTATAAGGAATTCTCTTTGGGCCGAAACTTAAAACACCTTTGGGTGTGGCATGCATTTTAGCAGCACAATGTGAACAGAAGATGAACGGAACTGGTGTTTGCTTTGCTGAGGCTGGAGTGCTGTGGCAGTCAAGGCGGGCTGCAGTCTGGACCTCCCGGGCTGAAGCAATCCTCCCCACTCAATCACCCAAATAGCTGGAACTACAGCTGTGCACCACCTGACTAACTTTTTTTTCAATTTTTTTGGAAGTAATGAGGTCTTTCTGTGTTGCTTAGGCTGATCCCAAACTCCTGGGCTCAAGTGCTCCTTCCACTTCACTCACCCAAGTAGCTGGAACTACAGGTGAGCACCATCACACCAGCTAACTTTTTGTGTTTCTTTTGGTAGAGATGGGGTTATTCCATGTTGCCTAGGCTGATCTCAAACTCCTGGGCTCAAGTGATTCTCCCACCTTGGCCCCAGAGTGCCAGAATTACAGGCATAAGAAACTGTGCGTAGGCCCAAATTCTGTACTTCTCCCAGGTACTGTGAAGCCTCCGACATGGTCTGTTCTGATTCTGTCACCTTCCTCCTCCTTCGCAAGCCCCAGGAGGGGGCTGCCTCTCTAGCATATCCTGCTTCTGGAGGACCCTGTCTCCATGTCTCCATGTCTCCATTATTGATGGAGGGGCCATGGCAGGGCTTTGCCTTCCAATGTCACTACCATGCCAGCAGGTAGCCCCGAACCCCACGGTAAGACCCTTCATGCGAGAGTTTCACGCCTACTTGATCTTATTCCTCTTCCCAGATAAGCACCACACACGGACCCACCAAGGCTCAGGGTAAGCTAGCTCTTGCTCATTGTGGCCAGGTATTGATTATGTGACATTCTCTTTTTATCCTTTTCAGTTCAAGAAACGTGACTATGCCAACTTGCCACAGTGCCCATCCACTATCTAGAAGGCTTTGACACCTGACCCAGAGAAACCCCTGCCAGGAATGTCTATTGTGTGCAGCTGATTCAGACAATAACTTCCACTCCGCAAGGGGGTCCGTTTCTAAAAAGTTCCTTCTCTTCCTTTTCTGCCCAGTATGGTTCTGAAGATTGATCAGACCTATCTTTCACCAGGACCACTGGTTCTTTTAAACCACAGTATTTCTGCGTCTTCTAGTTAGAAAACTTTAATACAAGATCGATATGATTTGCTTTCTGGATTGCTGTATGCTACTAAAATGGAAGAAAGAGAAGGAAAAATGGCTGAATCAATAAACCATATGACCCTGGCACCTATATCAGCTCAAAAACTGAAGGAAATACCCCTTCCTGCCCTCTCTTGAGTGGTGCTATAGATTGAGTTAGTTCTGTGTGGGACCGGAGAGGCCATGTTCCTAATGAGCTGCAGGTGTTCCTGTGCTGCTGCCCCCCCCCCCCCCACCACCACCCCCGACCACACCGAATGACAAGGCTCGAAATGAAATCTGAGAAATCAGCCTCTTGATTCCGATTTTAAACATGCAACTGATTCTGGTAATTTTTCATTCTTGTCGAAACGCATACCAGTAAGTTTGTAATCAGTATTGGCATGCTTAAAAGAATTTAAAACTCGTTGTATTTGTCATTTTAATTTATTTAACTTTAAAGATTTGTTCAGAATTTGGAAAGATTTTGCTTGTTAAGCTCACACATTTACCCACTCAGGCATATGAGACTGGGTACTTTCATTTATAAATGAAGTTTAAAATTAAGGGAATTTAATTAGCTAAGTTTTAAAATGAGATTGGTTGTTTTAAGGGGAATTTACATTGTGTAACTTGAGTAGATGAAACACTAATCCAGGTTCCCGGCAAAACCTGCCCTGTTTTATACATTTACTAGTTTTAGAAATAAGATGAGAAGGTTTGCAAATTGAACCTAAAGACTTAAGGCAAATTATGTATCTTTTAAAACTTTAATAAAGAAAAATAAAATAAATTTGAAACACAAAAACTCTACATGGCCCTTTCTATGTAAAAAGAAGTCTGTGGATAATATTTACCTTGACCGCACTAGCAGTTCCACAACTGTCGGGGGTCTTTGAAAATGTCTGATTTCCTCGGCATCGCCCGGCCCCTCTCTGGATTGTTCAGCCATGGGGCGACATCTGGGAATACTTTTCTACTCCTTCAGGGCACCTAGCTCACTCCTCAGTAGGTGGGCTTCCTCACGGATTCCCGGTGCTTCCGCACAGATTCTTTCTACTGGTAGATGTGAAATCCTCCCCCAGCTAGTGTCTTGCTCCTCCTCTTCCCTTCTTCGCTCCTCTCTGCCCCACCCCCATTCCCCTGTCCTCACATTTTCCCTCCCAACTCCTCAGTCTTTTAAATGTCTTATACCTTTCTCCTGCCTCCCACCACGCCCCACGCAGGCACCTACTTCCTTCTGCCCTCAGTTCTTCCGTCCAGGTTCAGTTCCATCTGGTTTTCGGAGACAGCAGGAGATTTAAATTCATGAGGTTTTAGGAAAGGAACTAAGACAGGCCGAACACCTATAAGACAAATAAGAATTTAAGTAAATCCCTGATTAAACTAAAAACATTCTTTGACTCTTTTTTGTGAATGAAGTTGCATTACAAAAACTATCTTCTTCCGTTACCCTAACTTGAGTATTGGCCTAGCCTCGGAACAGAGGGGCAGAACTACAGTCCTTGGGAAACAGATGGGGTGGGGTATGGAATCCTGCAGCCTCTGCAGAGAACACTTCTGACATTCCAGTAGAGTAAATCTGAATTTTCCTTGCCTTACATTTCTGCACGTCAGTTCCTTCATTCTCCAACCTGTCCCTCCCTGCCTCCCAAGAAAATGAGCCCGAGGCTAAGCCCTACCCAAAGCCAACCAAGACATTTTCTCCTCCTTACTTTTCTGTCTCCTTCCCCTTGAAACCACAGTAGAGGCGGCGTCTCGTCTCCAGGTGACTGTACTCTGGAATCAACGTGCTGGCTGGAGCGGGAGATCTGGGATGCTCATTAAGCGCAGGCCCCTTCTTCCCACCTCTCCTCCTGCGCTTAACTCCCTGGTTTCCTGGTTTGCCTTTCAATTTCCTGGTAAAATCAGACCCCTATCCTGGACTTCACAATGATTACTAGCTTGCTTGGTCCTTTGAAAGGCCCAGCCCCAGGTTAATAAACCACAACTTAGAAAGAAATCCCAATACTTGGATACTCCATATCTGCTTCCAACCAATTAACCTATTAGATTGGAGACATATGATCTGCCTGCATGGTAAATGGAGATTTCTGGTCTCGTATTCCCAGCACCTGGAGGGTACCTCCTAGATGTATGTATCAGCCCTGTTTGAAACCCAGTTCCTCACCTCCCTGAACTTTATTATTTCAACTGCTGGTTTTACTCTTGGGAGTAAGTCCTGCCACCTGGTTAGTTTCCCCAGCTCTTGACCCTTCCATTCTCCACCGTCATTACTCTTCCTAAGGCCCTGCTTCAGCTCCAAGTGTGCAGAGAGCCCACATGAGTTATTGCCTTGCATATCTGCAGTTCAACTGTAATTGATGTTCATAGGCATGTCCCTAAGTCACCATGGGAGCTAAAGATGCCTTCTAAATTGTCAAAGAAAGAATAAATTATGTTCAGTAAGGTTTTATTATTCCCATATTTTCGTTCTTTAAAACCTGGTGGTCCTCTAAGGAAACATGGCTAACTCTGTATTAATCAGATTCATCAACAGCCGATTTCTGAGTAGCTTAAGATGTAATGCCTTAGGAAAGATCTTGATGATTATTTCATTCATATCCAGATATTTGATGTCATGTACACAGCTTTCAGACGGTTTAGTATAAAGAGAAGGCAATTTCTAGCAGATGAGCCCACAGTTCCCTGGCTTCTCATGCCAACAGTCTCTACGACCTGCTCATTCTTTTGTTGTAGTCACATCTGACCTTCTGGGTGAATTCCCTTCATTCTTTGACGAATTTAGCACCTGGTTCACCATCTTTCCCTCACATGTTACTCCTTGATAATTTTTAAGGAGAAACTGTTGACACTGTGGCAGCCAGACATACTCCCTGTGTTATTGGACATGGTACAGGGAGTGGGGCTGTATGACTCGCTCCAGACAATGATACGGTGAGCAGAAATAACAAGTATCATTTTTGAGGCAGAGTATTTAAAAGTCCATGAGCCATCTCCACTCGATTCCCTTTGAACAGTGACTATAGATGTCACATGTTGAGATGCAGAGCCCAAAACGGACTCCCTAAGTCACTCAGTGGAGAGACCAGGCTTGTAGAGCTGCTGAGCTTCCACTCCGCATGCATTAGAAACGTGGGGTTTGTTACTACTGAAGCACTGGGGTTGTTACTGCAGTATAGCGCCACCTCTCTTAATGCACACGTACGTGTAGTTGATCCTTTTAATACCATGGACTGTTGGTTCCGTGACTCCTCCTTCAGTGATTTTTGTCTTTCAGTTTACCTTATCCATCCACTCTCTTGGTTATATATTCGTTGCTGCTGCTAACTGGACCCCTTGTGTAAACTAAATCTCGAGTTGCCCTCTTTTCAAATACCGTCCCCTATATTTTCAATGAATTTCTGCTGGGATTTCAGCCCCAACAGTTCTGCAAACCCTAGTTTTTGGTCTTCTTCAAAACACACATCCTTATTTCTCTCTGTACGCAGCTTGCCCTCTCTCTCTTCTTGGCAGAGTCCTAACCTATGTGAAATCTGACGTTCTTGAAACACACTCACATTTGTGAGCAGGCGAGTGGATATTGCTGGAGAAACACATCAAACCCCCCGACTGGATCCTACTCATCTAGCTATTCCCACGATCTCCCTCCCAAGCCTTTCACTCTTTCGCCGTTTTGGATGAGTATTTCCTCTTTTCTCAGTTCCCCACCCCTGTCACCTCCATTGCATTCTCAGCTAACACCTTTTTATGATATTGAGGACGTATCAGCAATCCGAAAAGTACTCCCACACACTTTCCCTACCAAATTTACTGGCCCCTGTATTCTCCTGTCCTGCCTGCTACCTCAGATGAACTGTCCGTGCTCCTGTCTAAGGACTACTCTCTCACCTGTGCACTGGATCTTGTTCTCTACGCCTACTCAAAGTTGTTCCTCCTGCCACTGGCCCCTCTTTCCCTTGTGTTATGAATTTCTCCATCTTTACAGAGTCATCTTATTAACATGAAAACATGCTCTTATGTCTCCTGTCCTGGAAAGACAAAAAACCTTCATACACCATACGTCTCCTTCTAGCTACCTCCCCATGTCTCTGCTCCCCTTTATAGTTAAGCTCATGTAATTGGCAGCCTGAGTGTCCTCTCTTCCCATCTTCTCCTGAACCCCTCCAATTAAAGTTGTATTCATATCACTCTTATGAATGAGTGCCTGTCAAGATCTCCAACTCCCACATAGCCAAATCCAAAAATCAATTCTCTCTTTTCATCTTACTCCATCTTTTGACGTAGTTGACCACTTCAAACACATCGAAATGCTTTCTTCCCTTGGATTTTAAGCTATTATTCTCCCTTGGCTCCTTCTACCTCACTGTCATTTCCTTCTCAGATTCTCTTAGACCTCTGAGCATGCTGGCGTGACACAGGCCTGCATTCCCCGGCCTCTCTCTTTTATTTCACTGGCTTTAAATATCTACGTGCTAACTACTTCGAAATATGCTGCCTCCTGAGATTGCTGTTCAAACTCTAGAGTAAACTCCGCTGTAAACAGCACAAAGTACTTCTGGACATTTTGTTTGTTTTTCTTTTCAGTCTGTAAATTGACATTGCAAGAAGACAACTTTTCCCGCACAAGCTGTAAAGTGCATCCCTACAATGTTTTAGCAATTCCATTAGAGTTTTTAAGGTATTTAAATAATCCGAGAGATGAGAAGAGCTCAGTTATACTCATAATTAATAATTCTAATAGCATTAAGACTGAACTTAGTTGAGTTCGTTTTACTTTTTCCTTCAGAGGCTAATTAGCATCAAGTTAACTGTTTCGGATGTTGTTTTCTACGCTAAATGTCTTGATATGGTCTGGCTCTGTGTCTCCCACCAAATCTCACCTTGAATTATAATCCAAACTGTAATCCCCACGTGTTGGGGGAGGGACCTCGTGGGAGGTGACTGGATCATGGGGGCAGTTCCCCCATGCTGGTCTCACGGTAGTGAGTGAGTTCTCATGAGATCTGATGGTTTTATAAGGGGCTCTTCTCCTTGTGCTCTGTACTTCTCTCTCCTGCCACCTTGTGAACGAGGACACATTTGCTTCTCCTGCTACCATGACTGTAACTTTCCTGAGTCCTCCCCAGCTATGTGGAATGGACTCAATTAAACCTCTTTCCTTCATGAATTACCCCGTCTTGAGTATTTCTTTATAACAGTGTGAAAACTGACTAACACGTCTTTTCATTTTTCTGTCTGAACATAGACATGGTCCACCCTCTTCTTTCCCTTTTTGCCAGGCTTTTCCACTGCTCTGTGGAAATACAGGGTATGAGAGCCAAGAGTCAGTAGTTTTGAGACACATTACAATTTAAATAATTAAATTATCCCGTAAGCAATTAAGGCAGAGTGTAGCAGATTAGGATTAAAACCTGGACTCCTGTGTCTAAACTTAAAAAACTTACCTTGGCCCCTGTTCTCCAACGGTATTTTAAACTTTATTTATTGGCTTCCCATTGAGAGACTTTTGTGCACAGAGAAAATGATTCAAAACTGCAATAGCCCTGCACATCAGAGAATATGGGCATTAATTGTCCAGAATGTTGGAGGTATTTTACTAACCAAGTTTGGATCAGGCTTTTATATTAGGCAAAACAGGAAGAACACTGGACTTGGGGTCATGGTACCTGCCACAAAATAGTGGCTTTAAATGAGTTGCTTTTCTGTAGACATTAGCTGCCTCACCTAAAAAGAAATGAGATTGAAGTTAGGGATTTGTAGTGTCCTTTTAGGTACTTACATGCTATAATCTGTTTTGTTTTGTTTTCGTATTTTTACAAAAATGGATGAGATTGAATGAAAATTTATGCCTTGTTTTGTGTGCATTATGTAATACACTTGCAGACGTGTGCACATGACTTCTCCTGTTTCTTGTAGAAAGCAAATCTGTTGTTGTATTTTCTGAAATGGAGTCAGTGTTTTTTTCTTTTTTTTTTAAGATGGGGTTTCACCATGATGGCCAGGCTGGTCTTGAACTCCTGATCTCAGGTGATCCACCCACCTTGGCCTCCCAAAGTGCTAGGATATCAGGCGTGAGCCACCATTGTTTTCTCTGTCTGGTATTCCTTCAGCTTTACTAAGATATGCAATCCCCTTCTTTGGGAAATGCTCCTTCTGGCTTCCCAGCTATGTAATTCTCCCAGTTCTTCCGTGTTCTTAAATAATTCATCTCCCTTTTCATCATGAGTATGACATTAAGCTGATCCATTCCTAGGAGACTTTTCTTCTGATTATGTATGATTCCTCCCTGAGTCAGGCATAGAACCAAGCCGGGGCCATCACAATTTTTCCTATCATTGTTTAACCTGGAGAAAGGGAAAGAAATAACATTTCCTCATTTATTATGAAGCTGGGAAACAGGAAACAGGTGGCTTCATCTTCTTTTGTTCCCTGCTATCGGGAGAAAGCTGGTCAGAGAACATGATGCCACAGAGTGAGAGGCTGAAGCAAGAGATGAGGCAGAGATGGGCTTGGTGGCATCTGAGAGTCTGTGGCCCGATGAACTGCTCTACTTCCTGTAGTTACATGACCTTTCTGATAAATTCCAATTTTTGCTTAAGGTTTAGGTTTCTGTCTGTTGCAGTCAAGATTCATTAATGACTTCTATTTTCACACCTCCTCAGATATGCAAATTTGTCATAAAAGAGGTAGGCATTTTTTCCTTCTTTTTTCTCTCTTTTTTTTGTTGTTGTTGTACTTCAGGTTCTGGGGTACGTGTGCAGAACATGCGGGATTGTTGCATAGGTACACACGGCAATGTGGTTTGCTGCCTCCATCCCCCGTCACCTACATCTGGCATTTCTCCCCATGTTATGCCTCCCTGACCTCCCCACTCCTCCTGCTGTCCCTCCGTAATCCCCCCAACAGGCCCCAGTGTGTGATGCTCTCCTGCCTGTGTCCATGTGTTCTCATTGTTCAACACCTGCCTTTGAGTGAGAACATGCGGTGTTTGATTTTCTGTTCTTGGGTCAGTTTGCTGAGAATGATGGTTTCCAGATTCATCCATGTCCCTACAAAGGACACAAACTCATCATTTTTAATGGCTGCATAGTATTCCATGGTGTATATGTGCCGCATTTTCTTTGTTCAGTCTATCATTGATGGGCATTTGGGTTGGTTCCAGGTCTTTGCTATTGTAAACAGTGCCGCTATGAACATACGTGTGCATGTGTCTTTATAAGAGAATGATTTATTCTATTATAAAGAATTTCCAGTATATACCCAGTAATGGGATTGCTGGGTCAAATTATATTTCTAGTTCTAGATCCTTGAGGAATCGCCACACTGTCTTCTACAGTGGTTGAACTAATTTACACTCCCACCAGCAGTATAAGAGTGTTCCTATTTCTCCACATCCTCTCCAGCATCTGTTGTCTCCAGATTTTCTAATGATCACCATTCTAAGGGGCATGAGATGCTATTTCAATGTGGTTTTGATGAGCATTTCTCTAATAACCGGTGATGATGAGCATTTTTCATGTTTCTTGGCCTCATGTATGTCTTCTTTTGGAAAATGTCTGTTCATATCCTTCTCCCACTTTTGGATGGGTTTGTTTTTTTCTTGTAAATCTGTTTTAGTATTCGTCCTGGGTCCAGCTGGTTGCTGTGAAACTTTCAGTCCAGGCATTTCAGACTGCTTGTTTTGTGGGGGTGGTACCTGCCAAGCCAGATTGCCTGGCTCCCTGTCTCAGGTCCCTCCCTCTCAGTTGAATGGGTGGCATGGCTCTGTCTCCCAGGTGTTCCAGGCTCCAGTAGAAACGGCCACCCAGACTTGTGTGAATTTGTGTGTGCCAATCCGGTACTGGCTGAAACTGCCGCATTGAAAACTTGTGGCGCTTTTTGGCCCAGGAATTTCCTGGTATGTGGGCAGTGAAAACTTTTTTGGAAATGCGGTGAGCACTCACCCTCTGTGCTGTTCTTGCTGGGAACTGCACTGAGGAGCTGTTTCTATTTGGCCATCTGGGCTCTCTCCCTATTCGGCCATCTTGAATCTCTCCTAAGTAAACATTTCTTAGTAGCTCTCATCATTATGTACTAGACCTACTGATGTAGGAAAATAATGGGGGGAAATCTGGTGGGATTGTTTATGCTTTTAGGAGGATCATTCATGCCAGTTTGGAGAGTTTGTACTTTTTCTACCAGACAAGAAAATAGAAAATTTTAGTACAAGACAGCAATATGTGCAGAATTGGAAAATAGAAATGTCAATCTAGTTTTGGAGGTTGTGGGAGTGTGAGACTGGTAGAGAAAAAATAAGAGGTCCAGAAAGAAGTTGAAATAATATTATGATACCCTAAGAGAAAATCAAAAAGGGCTCTGCCAAGATGAAGGAAGTAAAGGACATGGGGATATGGAAATATCAATAGGCCTGGACTATCTGGAGGGAATGATACAGACAGAAAGTCACACAGAGAATCACAAACCTGAGACCGGGTAATAAACAATGATGGGAGAGCCAGAGAGAAGAGATGATGAGGTAAATGTTCTTTCCAAATGCATATAAACTTTGTTTTCCTGTATTTTATTGAACGTGAACCAGAAAAAAAATCATCAAAAATTATTTAACCAAACCAGAGAAATGATTATATTCAAAAACCTCTGCAAGATTACAGAAGACCAAAGAACTAGAGAGTTTATACTTCCTAGTAATAATAAGTTACAAGTCATTTGTCTCCGTGAACACTTAAATAAGACATACTTTGTAAAGCAGGGGGGATGAATAAAAATAAATAAAAGCAATTTATTTCTTTACAGAGCCAACCCCAGACAGAATATGAATACTACTCTCCTTACATTTGTCTACTTTCTCCAAGACTTTCTCATTTCTTTTTTCTGAATCCATCCTTGCTTATTGTTCCTTCATTGCCTTGCTATCAGCAGATGGTCAATTAATCACTAACTAAATACATATTTCAAAAGTTCATTTCTTTCTTTTCTTTTCTTTTTTTTTTGAGACAGAGTCTAGCTCTGTCGCCCAGGCTGGAGTGCAATGGTGTGATCTTGGCTCACTGCACACTGCAAGCTCCGCCTCCCAGGTTCAAGCAATTCTCCTGCCTCCGCCTCCCAAATAGCTGGGATTATAGGTGCCCACCACCATGCCCAGCTAATTTTTGTATTTTTAGTAGGGATGGGGTTTCACTGTGTTGGCAAGGCTGGTCTCAAACTCCTGTGATCCACCCACCTCGGCCTACCAAAGTGCTGGGATTAGAAGCATGAGCCACCACGCCCAGCCTTAAAAGTAGATTCATACTGATGGCCCATTGAAACTGAAAAGCTTTCTAATTGCTTGACCATAAATCCCTGATAGTGAAATGACTCCTCTTCAGCATCCTTCCAGAATACCCGGAGGCCGTCGGGTGTAACTCCTCTTATTAGACAACTTCTGCTTGGATAGTAAAGACAGAAAAGACAAATGAAACCATGAAAGGCATTTAGAAAGCAGTGCACGACACACATTTTAAAGACACACGCACGCTTGCATGCCAGACCAGCACGACGGGACCCAGGTGAGCCTAATCAGGAATGGCTTCTTTGAGGGTGGCTCTTATGAATTGGCACTGAGAAGCCTTATTCAACTCAACTGTTAAAGATAACTCTCTGATAGTAAGACTTATTTAATTGCACTAAGTCAAAAAGGTAATGTATTTTGGATAAAAAAAATCACAAATGCTGTGTTTTTAAGACACATTCTAGTTAGCACATTGGATCAAAAAAAAATCTCCAAATGTAGTTTATGTTTACGCTGACAAAGAGAACAGAATATCTTAACCTTGGGACATTAACTGCAGAGCAGTTTAGCTATACTGCTAATAAAAACCACGAAGGCCTAAAACTTGTGAGCCAGCCCAGGACCCTGCTATTGGTCGTTTAACAAATGCATAATCATCGCTGTATTCAGGCACTGTGGCAGGTGCGTGGTTCACCTCAACGAGCCGACGAAGACACCTGACCTCCTGGTATTTACATTCTAGCTGGGAGAAGACAGGCAACCCACAATAAACATTATTTACTAGTTTGTTGTATAGTATGTTAGCAGGTGAATCACACTATAGAAAATAAGAAAGTAGGATAAGGAGCTTTGGGCGTACAGGTGGAGAAAGAAGAGATTTCAAAAGATACATTAGAACCCACTGAGAACAGGAGCAGCTGACTTTCTCCATTAAATCATGCAAACCTGGGCTCTCTTGCATCCCAGATCCAAGTTTTGTTCTAAGCTGCCAGATTTCTTTGTCTTCCACACAATTTCAAAAACATTTCTTTCTCTGAGATTCTGAGATTGAAATGTGTTATTCAAACATGTCCATACATGAATATTGTGAACATTCTGCCTCTCCTCAGTTGAATTTAAGATTTTATAAATTATTCTGGGAAGAATGCCCCAAATTAAATACTCCTTTATGCAGTGAATTTTGAAAATCTTCTGTTGCCTGAAGCATTAATCTCCAAACTATTTTGATTTTACAGCGCCCCATTGGTACCCAAATTTATATAATTTTAAAATTTCATCCACGTATTGCTGTTACAGTATGCTATAACATTTAAAATACACACAAAATGTAAGTGAAAGGACGCTGAGATAAAAAATAACTAGAAATATAAATTCTACTATTTCTTTCCAAAGGGTTGAGAACACTCACTTTTAAGGCCTCTGGGCTAATGGATTAGGTTTCCATACACATACTTGCAGCATACCTGTTTAGCAACCATTATAAAACAATTTATTTTATGTATGATTTCAACTGAAGCTCTCATAATACCACAGGGGGCTAGAAGTAAAATTGCACATGAATATGTCTCTTCATATGTGGATATAAAGTTTTGTAGACTCAGTTAAGTAATCATCATTAGCCCTTTTATTACTCCATCATCAATCTGTCTACTGCTAGACAGTAATCCAAATCTCACAATAGATTCCCTTTCTTCAAGGGTTTAAATCTCAAGGCACACTGAGAGCAAAGCAATGACCTACAAACAAAAACAGAAATTAGTGTGGTTATCATTAGAGATATCCATTGCTATAAAGAATCAATGAAGAAATACAGAAGGCTGACATGCAGTGGGGAGGAAAGCACTGACTCAGAGATAGGTGTGCTTGCTGTCTAGAGTAGTTCGTTGGCTTTCCATGGCCTCCAGTGAAAAGGGCTTCACAGCTTCCATCTCCTTCTGACTGCTGTGCAGTCTTTCTCATTTTCCTCCACATCTTTCTTCATTGAAATGTCTTCCCTTGGTTTAAATCAGACCCTAGGCTTCCAATCCAGACAAGATGGTATAGACCTATATGTACCTGCTCCTCACCCTGAAAACAGCTGGAAGCAACTGTGGTTATTGGTAAGAAGAAGGTGAGCTGGTTTGGGACTCAAAGACTAGAGGAGCAACACCCCGTAGAACGAAGTGACCCAGTAGAACAAAGTGACCCAGGCCCAGCATTTTCCTTCAATCCATCACCAGAAAGAGGCCTGGGTAAGGCTACACCTCCCCTGATGGAACTGGAGCCCCTCAGAAAGCACAAGGCAAGCCAGGAAGAATCATTAAGGTAGATGGATGGAGAGAAGCAACTTTCCTTCCAGTGGGGAGACACCAAGCTTGCCCCACAGTACCTGCAAGAAACTCCACAGCAGTCTCATCCTGGAACCTCTTTGCCTCTGAGGGCCTGTGTCATCCTCCAGAGGGTGCCTTCAAGGTGGAGGTCACACCACGTGGCCCAGCCTGGGAAATACTCTGACCCTCAAAGAAGAGAAGAGCTTGTCAGAATAAGTATTTTCCAGAAAGGCTGCCACAAGCCTGGAATTCCCTTCCATACTGGGGATGCCAGGATGAGTGTGTGAAACCAGGAGGAAGGACCCAGACACAGCAGGCAGCAGTACCTGCAAAGTCTGTCTCCTAGGCCTAATACTCCCCTCCTCTGCCTAGAGATACTGGGGCAACCAGGGCAGAGTTGGGAGATTATGCCCCACGAGCTGACTGGTGAGCCTCTTTCTACCTGCAGGCCTGGGACTGCCTTCTCTCACCTAGGGACACCCAGTGACCCAGTCTGGAGAAACCCCTTCTGCAGGAACCAGTGTAAGCCCAAGAAGCATCAGGTAATTCAAACAGACCAAAATAACACAGCGAAGGCCTTAAAAATGAGACTGTCATTGGAACCACTACTCACATAGTAGCTGAGGAACTGCATGCTAAATATAGACAGGATGAATTCCTGCTCAAATAAAAGATTTAGGTAAGATCCCAGAGATCTTCCAAAGATGAAATATTCAGGCCACATGTAAAATGACTCTTATATTGGAACCAAGAAAACTAAAATTTGAATGAGAACAGACAACCAACCGACGCTGATACCAAAATTAATCAGCTGTTGTAATTATCTGACAAGGATTTTAAAGCAGATGTATTATCTCTCTCTATATATATATATAAAACCTCAACATAAATGACAAATTCTCTGGAAACAACTGAAAACTTTTCATTAAACAAATAGATATTTAAATAGCAAAGACAAGATCCACTCAAATGCCCATCAATGATAGACTGGATAAAAAAATGTGGTACATATACACCATGGAATACTATGCAGTCATCAAAAGGAATGAGATGATGTTCTTTGCAGGGATGTGGATAGAGCTGGAGGCCATTATCCTCAGCAAACAAACTTCAGGAAGAGAAAATTTAGTACTGCAGGTTCTCACTTATAAGTGAGTGCTGGACAAGGAGAACATATAGATACAAAGAGGGGAACAACATACACTGGGGTTTGTTGAGGGGCTGGGGAAGGGAAAGCATCAGGATAAATAGCCACTGCATGAGGAGCTTAATGACTGGGTGATGGCTTGATAAGTGTGGCAAACCACCGTGGCACACGTTTACCTATTAACACACCTGCACATCCTGCATGTGTATCCCAGGACTTAAATAAAATAAAATAATTTCTTTAAAAAAATAGATGTTTAAAAGAGAACTGAATGGAAATTACAGAAATAAAAAATACAACAAAAACCCCTTGTTGGATGGGTGTAATTGTAGAGTGGAGATCAGGGAGCACAGAATAAGTGAACTTTTGGACAGATCGACAGAATTCACTGGATCTGAACCACACAGAGAATATAGACTTATGAAAATGAACAGAGCCTCAGGGACCTATGGGACAGCAATAAAAAGTCAACAATTACATCATCACATCTCAAAATGAAAAAAGGAGAAAGAATGGGGCTGAAAGACTGCTCCAAGAAATAATGACTGAAGACTCTCTAAATTTGCAACAAGACATGAACCTGCAGATTCAACAGCTTAACATTTCATGTAGGATAAACCCAAAGAAATCCACACCAAGACACAACATAATTAAATTTCAGGAAATGAAAGACACGGAAATCTTGAAATGAGCCACAGAGAAATGATGATTTAGCTACAGGAGAATACAAATTCAAATGTCAGTGGGTTTTTCTTCTAAACCATGGAGGGTCTAAGAAAGTGACAGATGCTCAGAGAAAAGAAGTATCCCAAATTCTGTACCTGATAAACTGTCCTTCAAGAATGAAAGAAAAATAAAATCATTCTCGGATGAAGGAGCACGTAAGACTTTGTTGCTAGCAGATCTAGTCTTAAAATTGGCCAAAGAAATTCTTCAAACAAAAAGGAGCTGATAAAAGAAAGAACCTTGAAACATCAGGAGGAAATAGAAAAAGCCAAAATATGAGTATATGTAATAGACTCTGGACTTTCTTCATGAGTTTTATTAATCGTGTTTAATGATTGAAATATAGATTAGAATACCATATGATACCCCAAGAGTTATATTTAAATCTGGGGAAGGTAAAGAGCTCTAAATGGAAACAAAGATTTCACACTTCACTAAAGGTGGTTAATTGTTGATACCAGTAGGCTGTGAAAAGTCATATGTGTATATTGTAATGCCCAAAGGTGGAGACTCAAAACACTATAAATAAATCAAGATGGAATCCTAAAAAAAAATTCAAGTAACCCGGGAATTACAGAAGAGAAACAAAAACCAGGAGAACAAACAGAAAATAAATAATAAAAACGAAAGACTTAAGCATTAACATATATCACTAGTTACGTGAGATAGAAGTGGCCTAAATACATCAATTAAAACACAGAGATTGGCAGAGTGAATTTAAAAACAAGACAATTATATATTGTTTCACAGAAACTCACTTCACATGTAATAACACTGGTAGATCGACAGGAAAAGGATTTTAAGAAAGGTGTACCATGCAAACATTTGTTTTAAAGCAGGAGCAGCTATATTAATATCTGATTAAGTAGACATCAAAGCAAACAGAATTGCCAGAGATAAAGAGGGACATAGGACATCCCATGAGTATAAAATCTCAATGAATGAGGAACACGTAATAATCCTAAATAGGTAGGCACCAAACAACAGAGCCTCAAAACACAGGAAGCCAAAACTCACAGAGCTGAAAGGAGAAATAAACAAATCCACAATTATAGTTAGGGACTTCAACGCCCCTCTCTCAGAAACTGATAGAACTACCAGGCAGAAAATCGGCAAAAATATGGAGGGTCTGAATAACAACCAACATTACTTAAATGACACATACAGAACACAATGGCAAAATACATTTTTTCATGTGTCCACGCAGCATTCGCAAAGATACAGCATAGCCCGATCCATAGAAGAAAGTTGAACAAACTTAAAAGTATTAAAATTATACGCAGTGCGTTCTCTGTAACAGAAGGAAACCAGAAATCAATAATGTAAAAAAAGAACGTCTCGGCCGGGCGCGGTGGCTCAAGCCTGTAATCCCAGCACTTTGGGAGGCCGAGAGGGGTGGATCACAAGGTCGAGAGATCGAGACCATCCCGGTCAACATGGTGAAACCCCGTCTCTACTAAAAATACAAAAAATTAGCTGGGCATGGTAACATGTGCCTGCAATCCCAGCTACTCAGGAGGCTGAGGCAGGAGAATTGCCTGAACCCAGGAGGCGGAGGTTGCAGTGAGCCGAGATCGCGCCATCGCACTCCAGCCTGGGTAACAAGAGCGAAACTCCGTCTCAAAAAAAAAAAAAAAAAAGAAAGTCTCTAAAAATATGTAAATTAAACAATACACTTCTAAATGGTGGCTCACACCTGCAATCTCAGCACTTTGGTAGGCCAAGGTGGGTGGATCACTTGAAGTGAGGAGTGTAAGATCATCCTGGCCAACATGACGAAACCCCGTTTCTACTAAAACAGTTTAAAAACTTAGCTGGGCATGGTGGTGCATGCCTGTAATCCCAGCTATTCGGGAGGCTGAGGCAGGAGGATCACTTCAACCCAGGAGGTGGAGGTTGCAGTGAGCTAAGATCATGCCACTGCACTCCAGCCTGGGCAACAGAGCAAAAAGAAAAATAAAAGAAAGATCCACGGGTCAAAAATGAAGTCTCAAAGGAAATAAAAAAATACATAAAGCAAAATAAAAATTAAAACACGACATATCAAAATTCGTGGAATGCAGCCAAAGTGGATCTCTATAGCACTAAATGGAAACAAGGCAAGGCCTGAAATCAATAATCAAAACTCCTTTGTCAAGAAACTAGAAAAAAAATGAGAAAGTAGAAAGGGAAGAGTCAAAGAATAGCCAAAGCAATCCTAAGCAAAAAGAACAAAGCCAGAGGCACCACGTTACCTAACTTCGAACTATAAGGCAGCAGGTCCCCAACGTTTCTGGCACCAGTGAGTGGTTGTGTGGAAGACGAATGGGCGGGTTGCTTCAGGATGATACTGTTCCACCTCAGATCATCAGGCATTAGTTAGATTCACACAAGGAGAGCGCAACCTAGATCCCTCGTATGCACAGTTCACGATAGGGTTTGGGCTCCTATGAGAATCTAATGCCCCCGCTGATTTGATAGGGGGTGGAGCTCAGGTGGTAATGCTTACCTGCTGCTCACCTCCTGCTGCACAGCCCGGTTCCTAACAGGCCACAAATGGGCATCTGTTGTCAGACTGGGGACCCCTGCAATAAGGCTATAGTAACCAAAACAGCACAGTACTGCTACAAAAATAGACACATAGACAAATGAAACAAAACAGAGAACCCAGAAATAAAGGCACACACCTGCAGCCATCTAATCTTCAACAAAGCTGATTTTAAAAAAGCAAAGGGGAAAGGAATGTCTATTCAATAAATGGTGCTAAGATAGCTGGCTACCCATATGCAAAAGAATGAAAGTGGACCCCTACTTTTTATCATACACAAAATTTACATATACATGCACTATATGCCAAAAATTAACTCAAGATGGAGTAAAGATTTAACTGTCAGACCTCAAACTATAAGAAACCTAGAAAAATTATGAACATGGGCCTTGGGAAAGAATTTACAAGTTATCAAAAGCAATTATAATGAAAACAAAAAATTGATAAGTGGGACCCAATGAAACTAAATAGCTTCTGCTCAGCAAAAGAAACGATCAACAGAGTGAAGAGATGACCTACAGAAAGGAAGCAAATATATGTAAAGCATGCATCTGACAAAGGTCTAATATCTAGTCTATAAGAAGTTTAAATTAACAAGTGAAAAACAACCTGACTTAAAAAATGGGCAGCGGATATGAACAGATGCTTCTTAAAAGAAGACACACAAGTTGCCAACAAAGAGATGAAAAAATGCTCATTATCACTAATCACCAGAGAAATGCAAATCAAAACCACAATGAGATACCATCTCACACCAGAATGGCTACTATTGTAAAGCCAAAAAAACAGCAGAGGATGGCAAGGTTGCAAAGATAAGGGAAAACTTATACGGTGTTGGTGGGAATGTAAATTAGTTCAGCCACTGTGGAAAGTAGTTTAGAGATTTCTCAGAAAACTCAAAACAAGAACTCCCACTTGACCCAGAAATTCCGTTACAGGGTATATATCCAAAAGAAAACAAATAGTTCTACCAAAAGTACAAGTGTTCATTGTAGCACTATTTGTAATAGCAGAGGCATGGACTCAACCTAGGTGCCCATGAACAGATTGGATGAAGAAAATGCGGGGCATAGACACCATGGAATACTACAGAGCCATAAAAGAGAACGTGATCATGTCCTTTGAAGCAACATGGATGCAGCTAGAGGCCACTGTATTAAGTAAATTAACACAGGAAAAGAAACCTAAATACTGTGTGTTCTCACTTGTAAGTGGAAGCTAAATATTGGGTACTCAGGGACATAAAGATGGCAAGGACAGACACTGGGGACTCCTGGGGGGTGGAAACAGAGGCGGGGGCAAGCGTTGAAATACCACTGGGTGCTATTCTCAGTACTCGGACAGTGGGATCATTTATACTCCAAACCACTGAATCATGCAATATACCCAGGTAGCCAACTGGTATATCTACCCCTTGAATCTACAATAAAAGTTGAAAAGGACAAACTCATCCAAGAAGAAATAATATGAATAGTCCTTTAACCATTAATGAAATTGCAGTTATGATATAAAATTTCTTGAAAAAAAATTCAGTTCCATATGTTTTTACTGAAGAATTCTACCAAACATTTAAAGAATAATGTCTTTTTTTTTTTTCCCCCTGAGGCAGAGTCTCGTTCTTTTGCCCAGGCTGGAGTCCAGTGGCACAATCTCTGCTTACTGCAGCCTCCACCTCCCAGATTTAAGCTCTTCCCCTGCCTCAGCCTCCCAAATAGCTAGGATTATAGGCATGCGCCGCCACATCCACATAATTTTTTGTATTTTTTTAGTAGAGACAGGGTTTCACCATGTTGGCCAGGCTGATCTCAAATTCCTGACCTCAAGTAATCCACCTATCTTGGCCTCCCAAAGTGCTGGGATTACAAGCATGAGTCACTGCACCCAGCCTAATGTCAATTTTATACCATCTCTTTCAGAAAATAAAAGTAAAGGGAGCACTTCCTAAGTAATTTGGTGAGGCTAGTATTGTTCTGATACTAAAAACTTGTTAAAAGTAGTTCCAAAGAAAGAAAGAAAGAAAACTACACACAAATATCTCTCATAAATTTAGATGCAAATGTTTTCAGTCTCACACACAGTAAACTGAATCCAGCAATGCATACACATAGACCCTGAACCTAGAGGTTGGTCACGTATCTGTTGAAACAGTTTGAACAAGTCAGTGATACAGTCCGTTGGGGTCCCAGCAACAGCATTCTCGTCGTAGCAATATGAAAACAGATACCGAAGCCTAGGTCAAAGCAGTTGTCTCAGTTTGCTTTTCCATTTAAGTTAATCGTGCCAAGAGTCATTCTAAACGTCTATTGAAAATTTATAACTGCTTTTTATAGGATGGAAAAACATTTCCACAGCATAAAATTATGAATGTACTTGATGCTTTCTATTTGCCCTTCCAGAACCACCCAATTCTTTTCTGTCAAGATCTGGGCCTTTACGGGCTGAACTTAACCAGACTACGTCTACCCGGCTCCCCTGGCCTCTAGCTTCCACTTGAGTTTAGCGAATGGTTGGCTGCAGCAAAAGGTGAGAGAGTCTGGAGAGAAGGAGGTTCGTGAACTTATTCTCTCTTCTGATTCCCTCCCTACCGGAAAGTGGCCGGCTTTCTCTACCCAGCCCAGAGCTGCGGATGGAGATTCTCTTCTATAGCTACAAGCAAGCTGCTGATCTTTACAGATTTCAGTATCTACTTTCTCTCTTTGCTCCTGCAGGCCCAAAGGTGCTAAGATCTCCTAGCTCTCACTGGTCCCAAAGGAATCTTTGCCATTGCCTATGGGTTACCCGGCACTCGGACTACAGTTTCTAACTAGCCCCTTGACCTCTAGCTAGCTTACTGATCTCTATTTATTATCCTCATTGGAGTGTGCCGTCTTGTTTTCTGATGATGTAGGTGGCTACAGAAGGACTAAATGATGATGGCCCCTCAGGGAACTGTCACTAATGTGCCTTCAGTGGAAGGGTGGCATCTTTCTTCCTGATCCCAAAATCGCAAACACAGACACATCCACAGTTATCACGGGATCAGCTAAAAATAAGTGCAAAAAAATGATTTCAATATTTTTCTTTACTTTTTATATTATTTTGTATATATTTTAGCTGATTCCCTTGGGATTAAAAAAAAATGAATTCCTTATCCAGATAATTGGCCAGTGGAATTTATTGGACATTTAGAAAAGAAAAGAACCCTAGATATCAACTAGACAACCCTTTCCATTTTAGAGATCTACACAACGAAATCCAAAAAGGAATGTCACAACTCATAAAACCAAATGGCAAAAGGAGAAATGAAAACTAAGTTTCCAAATTCCAATCTAATGTGCATTCTAATAAACCATGCTATCGCCTCAAAACTCACTTTTTTCAGGTAAATACTACTTCAATCATGTACATGCAAATTCTGATCTCCACATTAAGCATATGTGCCTTATAATATTAAACACACTTAAGCATTCGTGACATATGCTTTGAAGGTAAAATCACAATGAACAAACAAGTGCCACGCGCTACGCAGGCAGCCTGGAGATAGGATTTCAACTGCAGATACTGACCAGAGAAAGATCTGGTTTTGCCACGGCACCCTGGAGCCCGGAAAATTCTGGAAATTGCAAAAGCTGAAACTGAATAGTTTAGCTGTTTCTAAATGATGGCATTAATTTCAGTCATAATTTTCAGTAGTTTTATCTCAGTGTTTTAATTACCAGGTAAATTCTTCCACGTGATCAGTAAGGTTCCATAGCTTCCTAAATTTCTGTGTTTCATGACTGATTGCCGTTCCCTTCCTGGACTACACAATTACCAGCAAAGCTCCTTGAAGCAAGCTCATTCCTCATCCATAAACTCAGCCAAATACCACATACCATATGTCAATATTTCTGCTTCTACGTCCTCAATGTATTTTCAAACTATATTTATTTGGAAACTAAAGTGACTATCAGACAACATTTCGGCAATATCTCCTTTCCTCTGGGCTTCATGCCCACGTTTATAGATGTCCCTTCATAATCGAACATAGGGGGGAAAATGTACTTTTTATGGTAGTAATATTTTTCTCTCCCCTCCCCCCCATTTATTCAGCTGGGAAGAGGAAATGAAAAAATATGAGCAATGGAGTTGAACATATTATAACCCACATCTATTTCTGGCAGCCTGCAGACCTCTGCACTGTCTTGACAGTGGTGTGGGACAAACTCACTGCTTCCGTTTGCTTTTCGCTTATGCTAGGACTTCACGTAGCATATTTCTCTAGAGGAACAACGAAGTGTACAAGGACGATATAGAGAATAAAGCAAATACCAACAGCAGGGTGAACCCAAACTAATCAATTAACACTGCTTTATTTTTTCAGCCTTTTTTTTCTTTTAAAGGAACTAAGCTTGCCCTGAGTTAAATCTCATAGATTTTAACTCCCACATTCCATCTCAAAGTTAGAAGCAAGAACATTCTATGAACATCTAGGGCCCAGTCAGTGTCAGCTCTAACCGAGCAGAGGGTATTGTGAAGAAGCAAAGGAAGGTAACTCTGAGGAAGTTCTTGGCCCCTAAAAACTGATACTTGAACAACAACAAAAAAATCATTTTGAGACTGTGATACATCTATTTGGCATTCTGAGAAATCAAATATCCATACTGTTTACTCAATGATCAACTTTGGTATTATTTTGATAAGATGGAACAAAGAATAGAGGACACATAGCTCTTACTAGAAGAAAAAAATCTGTCTTGAAGCCTAAAGAGAACAGTGCCATGGGCAGTCAGAAGTGCGAAAGGAAGCCCAGAGGGCGCCATGAGGAAATCTCATCTCCTTCCCAGGATGGACTGGATCCAGGTCTGTGCTCAGGGAAAGAGAAAAATGCACCTCTTTTGTTTACTCCTTGCAACCAAATTGGGCCAGAACTCAAGGGAGTACCATTAAGTGCAACTTTTCAGCTTCAAGAACAGTGAAATAAACTTCTGTAAGCTAAGCACTGCTTCTGTGCTACATGAGTTCACAGTGGCATACAGATGAACCTAGGGAACAAAACTTCTGTGGGTAAGAGACTCTCTATAGAGTAGCAAATGAAATAAATAAATAAATAAATAAATATTATTCCAGGAACCAGTTTTCCTATGTCTGGGAAAACCTATAAGGTTGTTGAAAGAAGCAAGTTAAAATCTGCAACTAACCTGAGACACCAAATAATACCTTTTAGGTAAAATAATTTTAGCATTCTTTTTGCTACATATTAATTTAACCGGACTATTCAATAACATCATGTGCATAAGGACATTTTAATTTACATAACCCATGAACTCATTTATTGGTGGGTGGTAGAGCTGGATTAAAGAACTGAGGCTGAGAAGAGTAAGTTGTTTAAATGAGCTAATCACTGAAAGCATGGCTCACGCTTCTGATTTTAGTTATACCGTTACTATCTAGGGGATAGACAGATCACTGATTGCCTGATTTCCCAATTTTAAAATGTTTGAGGGATCACCCTGAAATGACCCCTTTTAGTGATGTATTAATTCAGTCATGTGTTCATTGTCGGCTTCCCCTGACCAGAGTGTAAGTTCCACGAGAGGAAATACTTCCATGCTGTTCACAGTGGTGTGACTAGTTTCTAGATTAGTACAGGGTACAGAGTAGTTGTTGAAATAAATGAATGAAAAATGTCATCGAATAATTTTCCTATATTCATCCTATTCAAAAGGTACAAAAGCTAAAGCGACTAATGGGATATTTGCGTCTGTAATTTATTAGATAACATAGAATAATCTTAAATAATAGCCTATATTGCTGTTTTTACTGTGGGCAAATGCTGTTACAGACCACACGGCAGAATTCTAATTACTTCCAAATATCTTTCAGTTATCAGTAAATCATTAGCTTGTAAATTCACTACCAGTGTGGTAACTATCTCAGTCTCTACCAAAAAATACAGCTTCAATAATACTACTGTAAATATAATTATGTAAGGCAAATACTAAGGAAAATAATTCTAAGCCATTAGGTTGATAGTTAAAGGCCAACACTATTTAATAGTAGAAAGCTCTTGGCCTGAGAGTCAAGAAACCAAGATTCTAGTCTAAACATTTACTTACCAGTTTTGGGAACTTGTGTCAATCGTTTGACCTCTCCAAGATAAAGTCTCGTCTGTAAAATGTCAAGATTTAATATGATTTCCAAGACCTATTCTAGCTTTAAAAATCTATCAGAGCAATAAATTGTTAGCTAGGGAGAAAGTACATAAATACATAGTACTAATAGATAACACATATAGTTCTTACTATATTATTATGTATTTAAGTGCCAGACATTCTTCCAAGGGCCTAACATTGATTAACACACTAAATCTTCACAAGCAAGCCTAGGAGATAGTTCTATCCCCTTTATTTTAAAGAAGGGGAAACTGCGGCCTAGACAGGTTAGATGACTTGCTCTAGGGGCCGAAAGAATAGATATGTACAGCCAGAGACCTCAAGTGGCCTGCCTCCTGTCTCTCACCCTCCTAGCTCACCTCTTTTGACGTTCCCGGCTCAGGTTGTGCTGGGCTTCCCCTGGACCCTGAGAACACAAACTTTCTCCCATCCAAGAATCTTTGCATGATTTGTTCCTTCTGCTTTCAAAGTTTCTTCTTCATTTCCTTGCATGTCTGGGTCCCTCTCATCATTCCAGTTTGCTATCAAAGATCAGACGCCTGCCTTGACCCCTCTAACCAAAGCACTACTCTACATGATCACCTTTCTTTCTACTCAGTGTATCCACAACTACCTGAAACCTTCTCATTTGGTTGTTCATTAGTTCATTCATCGGTTCTCGGCCTCCCCTAACTAGAGCATAAGTTCTGCAAGGGCATTTTTGTACACTTACCATGGTATTCCCGGTAGTGAAATCATACAGGGGCCAGGGGAGTTCCTGACTGTCGGAAAATGGATGAGTGAAGGAATGATAACCTGATAGAAATGATCTTCCTGTATTCATCTTAGTTATTCTAAAAATGTGAGTGCTAAAGGAACTCACAGCATATATTGTACTTCAGATGTGCCATTTAAGTAAGAAATATTTTCAGACAAAGGAGAAATGAATTTACTGACAATGTTTAGTACCAGCATTTCTCAGGATTTCTGCTTTACTGTCAACTCTTATTAAAACAATTACATAAACATTTCATTTTTTTATTAAATGAGTATGTTCATTTCAGAGAAGAGTTCAGATCTTTTACTAAATCACTGAAGACACTGAGTAACAATATGAGTCATCAGAAACATCAAGCTCACAGAATCTCATACCTCCAAGAAGGCTTAAATTTTATATTAAAATTGATATGCTTCAAGCACAAAGCACAAGTCCTCCCTGGGGAAGGTGGTAACACCATTTTATCTGCACAGAAAAACCCTGTGGTGAGAACAGTGAGCAAGTTTTGAGGGAGGTCTAACTGTATATGGGGGCAGCTCGCAGAACACAGGGGCTCCCAGGCTCAGGGGACATGTAACTGTGAAAGGCCAAAGACTTGACTGCTCTCAAGATTCTCATGCTCACATCCATAAATTATTGAAAGCAGCTTTTAAAATCCATGCAATATACTAAGGAAAGATAGAATCAAAACTAAAATCGTGACAAATGGAATCGAGAAAAAATGACAACGGAAGAGCTTTGTGGAAGTGAAGATTGAAGTGAACACGCAGAATGCGTGCAGATCTGGAAGCCTGCTAGAGACGCTCACATACTGATGCTACCTTTTCTGGGATCCAGGGCAAGGAAGGCCTTGGGGAACAGAGCCACGAAGTCTAGGATTCAGAAGTGCCCAGTCAGATACATTATTTGTAGCATGATTGAGGGGGTAAAACGTGGTCAAGGACAGGCATTTCTACCTTTGAAATCTGAGAGACTTTTCTCCTGTGGGTCCTCAAAAAGATTATAATAAGTGATGTGACAAACTCAACAACACTCCTACATTCAATGTGGCAACGTCTTTCCTACGCTGTTTCCTATAAAGTCACTCAATGCAGGCTGGGGTCACTGCACCAAAGAAGTAATTCACTAAAGGCAATTGTTTGAGGGCCAACAGCAATTTTCAGTCAGTTAATGCATCTTCTTGTTGGACTACATGTCCTTCTAGTGATCGTGTGTGTGTGTGTGTGTGTGTGTGTGTGTGTGTGTGTGTATAAATATAGTTTTGTTCAACTGACTTTTTCATAAAATCAGAGCAAGGCCGGGCACAGTGGCTCATGCCTGTAATCCAAGCATTTTGGGAGGCTGAGGCGGGTGGATCACGAAGTCAACAGATCGAGACCATCCTGTTCAACATGATGAAACCCCGTCTCTACTAAAAATACAAAAATTAGCTGGGCATGGTGGCGCGTGCCTGTAGTCCCAGCTACTCGGGAGGCTGAGGCAGGAGAATTGCCTGAACCCAGGAGGTGGAGGTTGCGGTGAGCCGAGATCATGCCATTGCACTCCAGCCTGGGTAACAAGAGCAAAACTCCGTCTCAAAAAAAAAAAAAAAAAAATCAGAGCAGCAGGGACCTAAGTACTCCTTAACGGCTACCTGGAGGGCAGCTATTCTATGTTCTGCCTTAAGCTGGAACTATCTATATGCCTTGTAGCCATCTAAGCAGAGATGGACTAACATGCCCTTAGGAAAGCTGAGGTGTCTGCCTAACAGAATATGTAATGAATACCAAGTCTCTCAGTCCTTTAGGGAAGAGACAAGAAGTTTCTCAGAATGTAATTTTGGATATACCAATAAAAGAACCAACCCTAAAGTTCTCCAGCAGAGGGTATATAGCTTTAAAAAATTATATGTGCAGACCAAGTAATCATGCCCTTTGGTCATTTTTTGGTCCCAGGAAAGCACATTTGGAGTGGTTCATCTTGAAAAGCAGGCCACTCTTCTGCAGAGAAGAATTGATTGCAAAATACATGCCGAGAAAACTAAATGACCTAACCTACTGCATAAGATTGTAAATGACAAACCAGCTGTATGTTATGGATAGTTTGCCAAAAATGATAACTTTCTTTTAGATCAGTGCCCCTGAGCCCCTCTTCTTAGAGACAAATGACATGGCCAGGTGTCTACTTAAAGTCATTTTTTTGTTGTCTTGAGTTGGAGTATCTCTGCGTCTCCCAGGCTGGAGTGCAGTGGCATAATCTTGGCTCACTGCAACCTCCGCCTCCTGGGTTCAAGCAATTCTTCTCCCTCAGCCTCCCCAGTAGCTGGGAGGTTTCATCATGTTGGCCAGGCTGGTCTTGAACCCCTGACCTCAAGTGATTCATCCACCTCAGCCTCCCAAAGTGCTGGGATTACAGACATGAGCCACCGTGTCTGGCCAAGTCATTGTTGATTCATGGTACCTATACCTTGTACTTTCATAGAAAATATGTTTACCTTTCTATTCTCTACTTAGCTATAATGCTCTAAGAAAATATGATATATGTTTTGATATATTTATATATTTCATATATATATATTTATCATATTCACGTATTAATTTACCTGTAGTACATTGGTATAAACAATTATAATTTTTAAACCTTAAATATTTAATATAAACTTTTTAAAAAATATACCCTTCAAACTCTTCAGCTATAGAAATATCATTGTGGATATTGTTCTTTACAGCATTCTCTTAAAGAGGAACCTTGTAAGAATTTCTTTCTCAGACTCGTACACAGAGTAATTACCTTTTGATCAGCCTATTTTTTAAACATATAAATTCTGTAAACTATAAAACTGTCCATATTTCACTTTTCCAGTTCATCATTAGAAAACTTCCTGCTATCTTTTATTTATAGCAAGTATATAGGTTTTTTGGGGGTATGCATTTTATATCCTTATTTTTGTTTTTCTTTTATTTCTTAGGTTAAATTACTCTTAATTTAATTTCCTTTGAGTGACATTATATTTCCTTGGTGTGCTTTGGGTCTGCTTTACATCTGTAATAGTGGAGCAGACCTGCCCAAGATTGTTTGTCTTTTCATATGTAATATGAGGTTGAGTAACCTGCTTTATTTTAAAGAAAAAGAAAAGGAAAACTGGTATATATCTTTAACCAAGTAACTGTTAATAACAACATAATCAGTCTAAGATTTGGGGGAGGGGAAAATAAAGATGTTGCCCCTTTAAGCTTTTATCACTTTGGAACAGAATTGAAGAAGAGAGCATAAATCCCAAATATTAAAGCTTTAAAAACAAAATTAAATTGATTTCTTAGGATGTTGGGGTTTTGTTTTTTGTTTGTCTTTGCTTTTTTATTTTACCTATGATATCAGAGAGACATCTTATAGGAAAATAAAACTAAATTCAAAAGCGTTAGTGCAAATATCAACTAAGCATAATATGGAACATCTTACATCATCCTTTAGATAATTTAGATCTTTTGTGAAAGCATTTACTTTTCATATCTTATTTTTTTGCCCTTTATTTTTTATTTATTTTTCGTCACGCAGAAATTATTTTCTTCCATGCTATAATCGAAAACACTTCCCAATAGATTTGTCGTAATATTTACTGTATGTCGTGGCAGCTGCTGGATCCTAGAAGAATGAGCTTAGTAAGAATACGAGTATGGTGATATTTTTGTAAGTCTTACGACATTTGGTAACTTACAGTGCTGCAATTTACTCATAGTTTGGCTAGGAATAGAAATAGTTTGAACAGAACTATTTAAATAAGTTTGATAGTAATAGTTGGAATAAAATTATTCAAGTGGGCCAGGCGCGGTGGCTCATGCCTGTAATCCCAGCACTTTGGGAGGCCGAGGCGGGTAGATCATGAGGTCAAGAGATTGAGACCATCCTGGTCAACATGGTGAAACCCCGTCTCTACTAAAAATACAAAAAATTAGCTGGGCATGGTGGTGCGTGCCTGTAATCCCAGCTACTCAGGAGGCTGAGGCAGGAGAATTGCCTGAACCCAGGAGGCGGAGGTTGCGGTGAGCCGAGATCGCGCCATTGCACTCCAGCCTGGGTAACAAGAGCGAGACTCCGTCTCAAAAAAAAAAAAAAAAAAATTCAAGTAGGTTACTTTAATTTCCAACGTAGCGGTACTTTAAACGTTTATAGTAACACTGATTCTCTATTCTAAAATGTTTTTACAGCAAATATTTGATCATGTGTAATGGTCCATGTGCTCTGCCTATTATGCAAAGTACGCTCTTAATATGATGCTAAGATTATATTTGCTTACTTCTACCAAATATTTTGTATAAAATTTTCTTTACCATCAAATATAGTTCCCACGTATGTTGAATGCCATATGTGGATATGTAAATATTTTCAATTTAGAAAATGAGATACAAAAGAAGAAAGTGTTTTTCTAGAGCTGTCTTTCAAATTACAAAACCAAAACGAGCAGCCAGCGGTCCACAGCCTAAGACACAGAGCAGAGGACATGTGACATTGGCAGTATTTCTTATTGAATTCCATGTTGTTTCACTGTATTGAACTATCCAGGGTATGGACAAACGGATTGCTAGTCACTGCCTAACTGCCTTAGAAAAGATGGAAATTGGTGGAGAAGAAAAAGGGAAAGAATATGAACAAGATGAGATTGGGAGAGAAAATCAGCCTCCTCAGAATATGCTCTCACTACTCAGAAACAACTGTGGAGGTTTTCTTTTCTTTTTTAATTTAAAAAAGTTTTACTTAATTGCTTAAATAAAAAATTACATTAAATTAATTTCTACATTTAGTTACAAAGCGTGGTAGAGCTTGAGAAAGCCTCTCGTAATTTTGAGCAGATGAACATGATGTATCCATGATGTTCTAACAACATGGCAAGTTAAAAACAAAAGACTTCTAACCCTCGGTAAGACCAGAGGAATTAAAAGACCCCACTAGGGGCATATTCACTTCAGTCAAGCACGTTTATGGACTGAACACTTGTGAGAGACTGGGTGTGAGCTGATCCGGTTCCAAGTGATCTAGAAGCTGAGGTACCACCTTCAGGATGAATGGTCGGGGGATATTTTGCAGCAGTTGCTTGAGGAATCGTTTGTACTGTGACTGGATGATGTTTTCTACAGCAACTGCTCATGGGAGGAGAAACTCCCATTATAGCTAAACTGCTGCTAATTCTATTTTTTGAAGCAAAATCACATCTTCCTGTGATCCGGCTGTAATAGTTCTTCCTGCTTTCTGTTGTGCAGAGGTTACCGTGGCATTTTTTTAAATGTAATGTCTTGTAATGACTAAGAGGAGACAGGGAAATATTTTTTCATTAGTGTAATCAATCTTTAGACAGTAAATTATTCTTTGCTCTTTTGTGGTGACGAGAATAGTTGTGGTATGATGGTATGATTTTAAAATAATGAGACTAATTCCATAATCATATAAGGAGATTTGTGTCATTCTTTTATAGTTACATTTTTTTCAGTACGCAAGATCCTAGTTTAGGTCTTTCACACAGAAGTCTTTGGCTTTTGTTTGTTTGTTTATCCCAAATCCTGTCTTTAAACAAGAATAATATGGTAGGAAAAAATTTCAAGACTTTATTGAGTAATCCTATGATATTTTGAACCCATGCAGTGAATTTGGTCATTGTGACCCCGGTAATCAATAAGCATGAACACTATGCAAATGTGTTCATCAGAAGTTATCAACCGACATACCCCGGGTATCACTTGAAATCCAGACACTCTGAATGTATAGGTGAAAAGCACTTTATAAATAAAACATACTATATTTCATTATAACTGCCAGCAAAATCAGCAAGCGGCTTTAAAATAACAGCCTTTCTCCAGTGCCACTAACAGGACTTTAAGTGTATTCAGTAATTTAATTTTTCCATAGCCTAAAAAACCTACGTACCTTTGCTTAAAGGAACCTGTTTGATTAAATTATTCTAATTGCATGAAAATAGATATAGTATGTACTTTATTGCCCGCTAATTAAAAAATATGCAACAACACAAGAACCAACTCTAAAATTAAAGAAACAAAGAATTAAACCTAAAAATTGAAAAGAAAAATGCATCATCTTTCAAACGAGAGCAAAATTATTGAAAAATCAAACAAGAACTTTACTGATAGAATCTTCATAATTCTAGTTATTTCCATATTTTTAACTCTATGACTAGATTGTTTCATGATCTCAAAAAAAAATTCTTAATCTCGTTATTTTTCTTTCATTCCTCAACTCTAGGAGATTCAAGAAGCCAAGTCGGGAGATGGAAAAATGTTAGTTATCATAATTTTATCCACACAGACATGATCGTCGAAGCCTAGAAAATAGACATTCCCTAAAGAAGAAGGAAAAGAGTGCGTGAAAACTGGGCCCAGTTAGAAAAATGGAAAATCTATAGCAGTGAGCGAAGGAGTAATTCAGGTGGAAGACAACTCAAAATGGATACCACAAAAGCCACTTCTTGCAAGTAGGAGGGTGTGGTCAACAATTTTAAATTTGCAGAGATGTCACGGAGAACGAACATTGAGCAAACGGTCATTGTATATTGTAGAAATAATTTATCAAGGACATCTAGCACGATGTCTCCTGAGGACACGCAGAACAAACGCAGGCCATTAGGATGTAAGGCAGACAGGGAGACATCAGATGTCGACCGTTCGTTTTAAAATTGTAGTAATAAAAGAAACAAAAATGTTAAGGCAGTAGCTATATTCAAACAAAAACATATAATTTGGCCGGGTGCAGTGGCTCAAGCCTGTAATCCCAGCACTTTGGGAGGCCGAGGCGGGTGGATCACGAAGTCAACAGACAGAGACCATCCTGGTCAACATGGTGAAACCCCGTCTCTACTAAAAATACAAAAATTAGCTGGGCATGGTGGCGCGTGCCTGTAATCCCAGCTACTCGGGAGGCTGAGGCAGGAGAATTGCCTGAACCCAGGAGGCGGAGGTTGCGGTGAGCCGAGATCGCGCCATTGCACTCCAGCCTGGGTAACAGGAGCGAAACTCCATCTCAAAAAAAAAAACAAAATTTACGATGTTAGTCCCGTCTCTCCTCGGTTTGGGGAACATTTATCTTTGCCCTGGATTTACTAGCTATTTATGTCACTAATTTGTTTTCATTTAATTCCTATTGTAAAGATTATTTTGTAGTGTTACTTGAAAATATGTAATAAACTTATTAATATAAAATATAGTATGAAGCCGTGCATGGTGGCTCACACCTGTAACCCCAACACTTTGGGAGGCTGAGGCAGGCAGATCACTTGAGGTCAGGAGTTCAAGGCCAGCCTGGCCAACATGGCAAAACCCAATCTCTACTTAAAAAATACAAAAATTAGCAAGGCGTGGTGGTTTGTGCCTGTAGTCCCAGCTACTTGGGAGTCGGAGGCAGGAGACTCACTTGAACCCAGCAAGCAGAGGTTGCAGTGAGCTGAGATCACACCACTGCACTCCAGCCTGAGTGACAGAGTAAAAATCTGTCTCTAAATAAATAGATAAATATACTATGAAGTCTGAAACGGTGAAACAGTTTTTAAGAAGAGCACTTGAGCTACTTTAATTTGAAAGCCATTCAGTGTATATGGTTATTATTTGGTTATTATCTAGCAAAGGTACGTGATAGTTAAAAATTCTTCATAATTATATAATGCTTTATAAAATATTGTGATTTTTATTCTTTTTTTAAAATTCAACTCAAGAGCTAGTTCTTACTAAGTAACTTACTAAAAATAGACTACAAACTATTGTATTTCTATTAAAAATAGACTATTTGTATTAAAAATAGAATAGAAACTGTAACTACTCTATAATAGAATACAAATATATACTTCCTCTGAATTACCATCATAAATTTAAAATGGAATTTAAGAAATTACACTACAAATAAATCCAAAGGAAATGAATATGGCATTTCAAAGGCGTTAGACAACACAATTAATAACATCCCTTTATACTGTATTTAGAAATAAGATTAATAAGAAATGGTCCTAAAATATCTCTGAGGACTCCACCAGCATTCCTATTATGTAACCTCATGGTTTCTACTTTGTTTCTTATAGGAACTTTAATTTTAAAGGAGTCTGAAATGTGGGAGAGTAGCCATTAAATGACTCTTTAAAAATGAATAGTCACATTATTACCGTAAGTATACATTGATGGACGCATACTTTAAGGAATATATTTTGTTCTATATTTGATTGTTATGGAGGGATGGGGAAAGCCCCATGGTGAGTAGATAAAAGAAGGCATTGAAAAGGTAAACTATCAGTTGTTACAGGAAAAGGTAAATTATAGTTGCCTATGACATTTGTGGCTAATTATGACAATCATCTTTCTAGACAACAGGGGGATAATGATACTCAATCAGGAGCAAGTACTCACAATTTCCTCCCCAGGCATCACAGCCCCATCTGATTCAGCTCCTGTGTCCTCCTCCAAGCGGGAATCAGATTGTTCTTTCTTAAATTAGTTCTAAACCATTCTTTAACCCTTTCCTCTAGTCCATCATCAAAGAGTTCCTTGTCTTGGGATTGAGTTAATCTGACTATGAAAAGAAAAAAAGACAAATGAATAGAGAAAAGAAGAAAATAAATCTGTTTAAGGTAAAAAGATGCTCATGAAAAATAAAAGGAAAACGTAAATGTCAGAAAACAATACATTTGCCTTATAGGTGAATAAAATACAGTACAACCCTATTTATGATCTTCCGCTGTGTTAAACACTTCTCGAGACACAATACATTAGAGAATTTGTAAACTTTGTCTTTAACCTAAAATATGTCTAAAGCCACCAATTTTGATGCTAAATTTTCAATGCAAAAAAAAAACCAAAAACTTAAAACAATCATGGAAGATCAGACAAATAACACTCTAAATAACACTGTCCTCAATTTTCCAGTATGATTTTCACAAATATATTTGTATGTACATGAAATACCGACTTAAAATATGTACTAAATTTTTATGTACTTTTTAAATAATAAAGGTAATTCTTGAAGTATATAAGTAAATGCCAATAATTAGACACTTTTATAAGAGTTTAAATATCATATTCTATAAAACCATAAAGGTGCAAACTATGAAAAAGCTATGTTTTATTTTTACTTGTGAAATGCAGTCATCACAGACATTGACCATATAAAATATATAGTCAATGCTGACCAGAGGTTCTCATTGTGCAGTGAGATGAAGAAGGCTTAAATAGCAGTAAGCACAATTCTGAGACGATATAAAGAAGAAATATTTGACAACAGAAGATATTCACAAAGGGAACTGATGAATTTAGCGTATAGGAACATCACCCCATCCATCATTACCACAAACATTAAAACTCAAGGAAAGTAAACATTTTATTAATAACATGTCAGACCGACCTCTACAATACATTGTTCCCACATTTTTGGCTTTAGGCCCTTTAATCATTTCTTTACAAACAATAATTTTGCAATATTTTCTCCAAAGAAATGGCTGGGCATGGTGACTCATGCCTGAAATCCCAGCACTTTGTGAAGCTGAGTTGAGAGAATTGCTTGAGCCCAGGAGTTTGAGACCAGCCTGGGCAACATGGTGAAAACCCATCTCTACACACACACACACACACACACACACACACACACACACTAGCCAGGCAAGGTGGCACATGCCTGGAGTCCCAGCTACTTGGGAGGCTGAGGTGGGAGGATCACTTGCGCCCAGGAGGTAGAAGCTGCAGTGAGCCATGATCATGCCACTGCACCCCAGACTGGGTGACAGAGCAAGACCCTGTCTCCAAAGAAAGAAGACTAGATAGGAAATTTAGACTATCCTTGAGCATAGCTAACAAACATTTATTTTCTTTATATTACTGATTGTTTAACAATAATTTTTAGCTTCTTATTCAATAATGTATTATTAGTAACTTTATTAAAAGTTTTGTTGATAACTCAGGAAAACCTCATTCAAATCTCTGTTCATATTCGTGCAGGATTTAGAACACTTTTCCACAAACAAGGTTCAGCTCTGTTTACTTATATATTCTGAACCTTCTTTTTCCTCTATTACCTACATAGGTCCCTGCTCAGTACTATAGGATATGTTCACATGGCCCAGGCACTTCCTATCAAGATGCTTACAAGAGCAGTAGGCAACAGAATTAATTGCAGAAGCCATTCCTAAACCAGGATGACTGGCAGTCTTACCCATCCATCAAAGTGACTGTGAACCATGTAAACCTATCCTAATGAAGCCAAAGTAAACATATCCCAAGCTCGATTTCTCTTTACATATCCCCTAAATACCATTTAACACCAGGAAACATTTGGGGGATGATGAATATGTTGGTTATCTTGATTGTATTTTATGGGAGTATACAAATGTCGAAACATCAAATTGTGTACTTTAAATATGTACAGTTTTTTCTTTGTTAATTATACTTCAATAATTTTTTTAAAGTAATGTGCCGGTTGGAGTCTAAGAGGCAGAAAACACATAGTACGTGAAAAACAGAAAGTTTGACATAAAGAATAATTAACCGTAATTTGGGGTCATGATAAAGATGCACTGAAAATGCTAATGAAAAATCTAAGTTCGATGAGCGGCACTCAGAGAGGGTCAGACTGGGAAAGGGGCGCTCTCCTCGGGGCTGGATTATGGCTTCCTTGGAGAGCTGTGCTCGCAGCTCACTTCATGGCAGAGAAGTTCACTGGATTGCCTGGACCAGAGCTGGCCCACAGGTAGTGGGCAAGCAGGTAAAACAGACGGACAGAAGAACAACATATCCTCTCCAAACTAAAGGGGACAGAGCTGCTGAATGAGAGCACAGAAGGAGTCAAGGTGCCCGGAGCTCACTCATTGGGAGGGTTGTGTGCCACCGAGGGTATACAGTGTCTGTGCCAAGAGGATTTTGAGAAGCAACCCTGTGGGGTGCAGATGGACAAAGACTGGTATGAGATTGTGCACAGAAGGTTGGGATGTTGGGGTCAGGCTGACAAACAGGGCAGAGCAACATCTGAAGCATATGGTGTCCATGTCATGAGCAGAAAAGATGTCTGCTCTCGCTACGTCTACTCATCATTAGTAGGGGTTCTAGCCAGTGTAATACAATAAGAAAAATGATGTATAAAAATCCACATTTAAGAAGAAGTTAAATTATCATTATTCACAAATGACATGATCTGGGTAAAAAATCCTATGAAATTTACCCAAAAATCTACCAGAATTAAACGTTGAATTTAACAAGACCATGAGATACAAGATCAATACTAAAAAAAAAAATCAATTGTATTTTTGTAGACCAGCAATTAATAATCAGAAATTGAAATTAAAAGAAGCAATACCATTTATATAAGCATAAAAATACAAAATATTTCCAGATAAATCTGACAAAAAATATGCAAGACCAGTGCACTGAAAAATATAAAATGAGATAAACCTACAATGACCTAAATAAATGAGAATCATTTATTATGGAATCATTTGCTGTTCCTGAATCAGCAAACTCAATATCATTAATATGTCAATTATCTCCAGATCAACAGAGATTCAATGTGATCTCAATAAAAATCTCAGCAGGCTTTCTCATAAAACTGACAATTTTATTCTACAATTCATAATGAAAATTCAGAAGAGCTAAAATAGCCACTATAGGTAGAGGGGAAAGGAAGAATTTTGGAGGACTACCTAATTCTAAGAATTATTGTAAATGTACAGTAATCAAGGCAATGTGGTACTTACATAAAGAGAGAGAACTGTATCAACAAAATGAAATCCTGATTTCAGAAATAATCCATACATATGTGTGTAACTGATTTTTGACAATGTATCAAAGGGAAGAAAGAATAGTTTTACAACAAATGGTGCTGGAATAATTGGATATCCACAATGCAAAAAAAAAAAAAAAAAAAAAGCAAAGAATTTGATTCATACTTGATACCACATACAAGTTGGCAGAATTGCAAAAAAAGGACACTTTTAGGGTTGATATTGTGGTTAATAACTTGGTTTTGTGAGAGTTTATTTGTGTGTGTCTGTGTGTATAAACTTAGCAAATTGTATATTTAAAATATGTGTAACTTGCTCCATGTCAGTTATGCTTCAATGAAGCTGTTTTAAAAACTAGTACAGGCTCAAGCCTGTAATCCCAACCTTTGGGAGGCCAAGGCGGGGCGGATCATGAGACCAAGAGATCTAGAGCATCCTGGTCAACATGGCGAAACCCCGTCTCTACTAAAAATACAAAAATTAGCTGGATGTGGTGCTGCATGCCTGTAGTCCCAGCAACTCGGGAGGCTGAAGCAGGAGAATCACTTGAACCCGGGAAGCAGAGGTTGCAGTGAGCCCAGATCACACCACTGCACTTCAGCCTGGCGACTTAGCGAGATTCCATCTCAAAAAAAAAGTACATTTATTCATGCTTATCTTAAGTGTCTTTCAATAAATGCACTCATATATACAAGTGCATATTAGATACATTTAACAGATACCTGTATCCACAAAAGAGAACAGCTATCATCATTACTGGCTGGTTCTCATTACAAATTGATATTAGCATCAAGTTCCGCATATGAAGATAGTGTTCCGAATGAAAAAGACTGTTCGGTGGAAGTCAAGAAGAGATTTTGTGTGTTCAAGCCTACTTTTCATGTTGCTTGTCTTCATTTAGCTGGAGAGAATAACAGAGCTGACTGTCCACTAAAGAATTCCCCCAGCTGCCACAGATCCACAGATGTCCACACAGTTGCTCTTTTTTTTTTTGAGATGGAGTTTCGCTCTTGTTACCCAGGCTGGAGTGCAATGGCACAATCTCGGCTCACCGCAACCTCCGCCTCCTGGGTTCAGGCAATTCTCCTGCCTCAGCCTCCTGAGTAGCTGGGATTACAGGCACGCGCCACCACGCCCAGGTAATTTTTTGTATTTTTAGTAGAGACAGGGTTTCACCATGTTGACCAGGATGGTCTCGATCTCTTGACCTGGTGATCCACCCGCCTCGGCCTCCCAAAGTGCTGGGATTACAGGCTTGAGCCACCGCGCCCGGCACCACAGTTGCTCCTTTTGAGGACTGACCAGGACTGACTGGGACCTTGACCCAAGTTTCAGAAATGTAAACTCCCAGAATTTGATCTCTGCTACAGAAACATGTAAAATGGTAAATAGATCAGATTTTATAAACTGGAAGGGGGGATTTTAGATAGCATTTAATCCGAAACCTTTATGTGATATATGAAGAACCCAAGGCCAAGAGAAAATAAATGCCATGTCCAAGTCTTGGTACTGCCAGGGTCAAATCTAGAACGCAGGGTTTCTTGTGATCAACATCCTGTGGGTTTTTCTTTTCCTAGTACCAATCTTTCAGTATTTCTTCCCCCAAATATTGTACTCATCAATTATTTTCTTATATAAAAGTATCTTCTCACATTTTGCATTTTTAAGCACATTTGTGTTTAACTACAATGAAGAAAATCCCTGCAGTCTTCCTGTTGCCAGACCCGTCTACAGACACCAGATTTGACCCTTTTAAAAATTAGCTATTTAATTTAAACACACCTGGGACAATGTCCTCTGACTTTGTGCCTCTTTCCATGTAATTCATTTTTCATTATCCAGGGTGAAGACAATAGTCACTGTCCTTCATCTAGAGTAATTGTCCTGATCTCTCTTTTAAAACAAAAGTACCAGGGTAAGAGGAGTTTCTATAACAATAGAGTTTATAAATAGAAGAAAATACAGAAAGGTCTTGGGGACCTCTTAATCATATTACTAAAATCCTGGAAGAATTCAATTATCCAGTTTTATATTTAAATATTTATTTTTTCTTTCTGATTTCAAAAGCATTTTATGCTCACTAAAATACTGCAGAAAACAGAGGAAAGCTTTTAAAAGAATGAAATTGCCCATAAACTCTCCATCCAGATACAGCCACTATTAACATCTGGCATTTTTGAAATTTTATAAATAGATATACATATAACTAAAGATAATTAACTAACAAGCTATATATATAACTACGAAGATAGAAGTCACATTGTATACAATTTTTGTAATTTTAAAAATTAACATATTATAATTCTTTCCCTGCCACTAAAATTCCTTGTAACATCATTCTTAAGAGAGGCATGTTATTCAACCATAACAGCCTGCCACTATTTAACCCTTCCTCCATTGTTGAACATTTTTATAATTTTTAGGTGTTTATTACAAATAATGTGAGGACAATTATATGCATGTCAATCTTTGTCAGTATTTCTGATTTTTTCCCATAGGATTCCTAGAAATGCAACACTGAGTTTCAGAGTCACCAGTAATAGATGATCACAGAAGCTAATCAAGGCTTAAGTAAATTTCCTCTGTAAAAAGACTGTGTGCCAAGTGCACTTGAAAAGCAAGAACGGAATGCATATAAAATGTCTTTTTCCATGCATAAGCAGCTAACAGGAATAGCAGCCATCTAATTTTAAACATTTTGCTTTATTTCCCTTTATAGTAATAGTGGAATGATATTTGCACACAAATTCTCAGCATCTGGACATTATGGTGGATTTAAAACTGAAAAAATTGTCGTTGCCTCAAAGACTACTTCCTAGATCTATTTAAGATAAATTTTTAATAAAGGCATGAGCACACAGTGTCACCATGGTGGTAAAAGGAAGCGAGAATACCGCCTGGTAGAATATACATTGAATAAAAAAATAGGTTGATGATACAGTAGAAGACGCTCAGGCAAAGAAGGGATCAGAAGCAAAAGCAGAGGCTTTCTCTGATGAAAGAAATAAAGAATCGTAGATGTATTAGTTTCGGATTAAATCACGTAAATGTCACATTTGGCTTTCTTGCACAGTTTGTGTGTACTCATCAGACCCTTGGGCTAGCTCATCAAGGTTCACAGTACATACTTTCAGCAATCAGTGGGCAAATCTCAGAAACAAGAAAGGCAAAACCATCCTTGCCAAGAATGCTTCTTAACAATGTACAGCACGGCTTTGTTGTTGCTGAATGCTAATTCCGTGGGGGCAAAGGGAAGGAAATGGGTGAGCAGCATTCTTCACCTCAAGCTGTTGGCTACACTCAGACATTCTCAAGGTATAATGAGAGCACTGCCTAAGAAGACAGAACAAAAGAAGGCTTTAAAGAAAAATAGTGATTCTTTTCCCCTGCTCATTCCTGGGGTTGAGGATCTGTGTGGATGTTGTTTAGACATAATTAGTTTGGAGAAAATGTTCTTTATCGTTTTCTTTCTCTCCTTAGAAGTTCAGACGGAATAGTTGGATAGAATGAACGTGGGCTAGGTGCTGGGATCTCACTTTGTAGAAATGTGTGATGAGGGCAAAGTGTTTCATCTCTCTGATCCGTTTTTTGTCTGTCAAATTAGGTTAATACCTCACACTGCTGTTAGGAAGATTAAACAATCTAATAGAGCACTCAGTACATAATAAATACAACTGATAGATTGCAGCATTATTGTTATTGCTATTTATGGATTTGCTTAGGAGATACAGAGATATTTCCAAAGTACTATTAATTTATATTTATATGAAACAAATGGCCAAAATCTAAAACAATATGGTAATTATTGGAGGAGGGGGGAGTTGGTTAGATTAGTCAATGCCTTTTTATTTTTCTTAAATTTTTCAATTAACTTTAAATACATTTTATCAGGTATACATGGGCTTGCAGACTGAGAAGTCTGCCATAATTGCATTTTTTTAATGAAGTTTCACTCCTGTTGCCCAGGCTGGAGTGCCGTGGCACGACCTCAGCTCACTGCAACCTCCACCTCCCAGGTTCAAGCGATTGTCCTGCCTCAGCCTCCCAAGTCGCTGGGATTACAGGCACCTGCCGTCACGCCTGCCCAACATTTTGCATTTTTAGTAGAGACAGGGTTCCATCATATAGGTCAGGCTGGTTTTGAACTCACGACCCCAGGTGATCCACTCACCTCGGCCTCCCAAAGTGCTGGGATTACAGGTGTGAGGCACTGTGCGTGGCCAATAGTTACATTTTGAACCTTGAAATTGTGCTGTTTTAGCCTAAGAAATATATATGTCCAGACTTCTAATCAAGCACTTCCCATATATTCATGTTTATACAAAATCATCCGGGGATTTTGTTAAAACACAGATTCCTATTCAGTGAGCCTGGGGCGGGTCCTGAGACTTTTGCATTTCTAACAAGCTCCTAATGATGCTGATGTGGCGGGCCTGCACCACTCAAGAGAATAAGCCAGCACTTCTCAACTACAAATGACTTTGTCCCCCCAGCGAACATTTGGCACTTTCTGTAGACATCTCAGGTTGTCACAACTGCAGGCGGGTACAGCTGGTGGGTAGAGGCCATGGATGTTGCCGAACATCCTATAATGCACAGAACAGCCCCACTACCACGAAAAACTACCCAGCCCAAAATATCAATACTACCCAACATAGCAGTAGTGCCGAGACTGAAAAATCCTGACATCAACAAATCTAAGAATCTTCCTCTACTTACTGTAATTACTAACAATGGAGAATAAAGCATATGGTCTTTTATTCATTCCTGGATTCAGATGTCATAAAAGAAATGAAAAGAAATTTGGGGAGCACAAACAACACCAAAAGTATGTGTTCATACCTAACGTAATGAACCACCACAGAAACCTTACAGCCCACAATGGGTCACCCTAAGCAGATGCACCTCTCAGGGATGGGGCTGTGGTTCTGGCATGTGGATAGATGGTTTGGAGGTACAATGGGAGGGCAGAGGTATTTTACCATGAAGACTTGAACAGGAGGTCCTCAAAGCCCATCTGCCCCAGGTAGACACAGGTAGCTGCCTGAAGATAACAGGAACATGGCGCCTTCTGGCCATAGGTGTGGGGTCTATTTTCCCACTTCCCGAAAGACAAACTCCAAACCCACACTCCATGAAGACAGCTCTACACGCCTTGCCAGGGCACAAGCACATTGCTTCAAATTGCCCTTTTCTAAACGGTATTCTCCTTCACTGACATTTAACAGATTATTATCTGGCAAACTAAATTTTGATTGATAGGATGAAATCGATCAACATGTTTACTGATAAATTTTTGTTCTGAATTTCCAGATTCATCAAGGAGCTAGTTTTTATAGGTTGCCTTGAAGATTTCACAAAGATATTTTTATTAGCAAAACTATAATCAACACCAGCTGTATTCAGAATTTAATTGACCCACTTGGGCAATCATTTATGTAACAAAATAATAGATCTTAGGGCAAGGGAAAGATAAAAGACAGAGGATGGACTTTAAATAGGAAACAAATCAAAATTAGAGAGAGAGTTTATCATTTTGAAGTGGTGTGGCCAAGATTTCTCAGAAAGGAAAATTAGCTAGTCCTCTAAATACAACAGGAATATTAGTGGACATCTGAGCACCGTTTCACAGTGGGGGGGATTTATATGATACCATCCGACTTTCAGGGCATCCCAATGTGGCAGTCTAAAACTGAATAACGGCCGGGCGCGGTGGCTCACGCCTGTAATCCCAGCACTTTGGGAGGCCAAGGCGGGTGGATCACGAGTTCAACAGATGGAGACCATCCTGGTCAACATGGTGAAACCCCGTCTCTACTAAAAATACAAAAAAATTAGCTGGGCATGGTGGCGCGTGCCTGTAATCCCAGCTACTCGGGAGGCTGAGGCAGGAGAATTGCCTGAACCCAGGAGGCGGAGGTTGCGGTGAGCCGAGATCGCGCCATTGCACTCCAGCCTGGGTAACAAGAGCGAAACTCCGTCTCAAAAACAAACAAACAAACAAAAAAAAAAAACCTGAATAACAAGCTTCCTGTCTCAGTTTTCCCATCCGAAATATAAGGTACATTTCCCTGCATTTGATATTTGATGGGATCAGAAGAAGTAAAATGAACTACTCCATGTGTATGAAGGCGGACACTCAACTATCAACCTATTGGAGAACACTATCCTGTTTGTTTTTTACTTAAGAGCAATCAATTTTTTTATACAACCTGTAACAAAAAGGGAGAATGTAGTGAAATTTAAAAATCAGGAGACTCATACTATTTGTGTCTGTGATTTTAAACCAAATTTTGAAGATTATGTCTATGTGGATGAACTCTGATAAGGTTCAGAAAATATAAAAATGTTATCTCCTTCAGATGCCTTTGACCTTTCTCCAGTTTCCAAGTCAGTTAATCAACACATATTCAGCACATATTATGTTGCGTAATAGGACCAGGTCTGTAACAAAATGTTATGATGGAAAAAGGCCCGAATTCCGTTGAAATGACAGAATGAAGTTTCGACAAGTGAATCATTCATGATGATTTTTTTTTTTTTTTTTTTTTAGTCTGCTGAGAGAAAGGGATTGAGTGAAAAAAATCTCAGGGCAGCCGTGTCTTCATTTTGCCTTGTATTGTGTGATGGGAAGGTAGAAGTAGACTTACTTTCAAGCATTTTATGAGCTTACCCTCATTGGTTAGGAACAGCTGTGGGCAGCCACTGTAATTTACCCAAACCTCGCAACGCAGGAAACAAAGTAGAAGTCTCCGTGCTGTTAAAAATGAATGCGCCATTTTTTTGCTGCCATTTTATAGAACAAAATACTGTTTTATTCTGTCATAATTGGCCAACCTGAACTCCAACCTTAGAGTTTTTGGATTGTGAACCTAGGCAGAAACTCTTCTTTGTGGAAATAAATTTCTCAATACCCTATTATATCTGTTTTTATACCTCTCTACCAATCCACACCTAGCTTTCTCATAATTAAATGAGAGACCGAAATCAGGCTATCTACCAATTCTTACTGAATTCTTTAAGTAGCCTTTGCAAGAGAATGTGGGTCTTTTAAAAGAAACAATTGTGGAGAGGGAGCCCGCCTCCCCCGATTTACAAGCTGGGAGCAAAAGCAGGTTTAGAGCTGTGTGTCAACACCAACCATTGTTCCTACTGGGGGACAATTTTCATGATATTTTTCAAGAATGTAAAGTAAGGTTGGTTGGAACAGGCAATTCTAATCCCCTCCAGCACTTATCACTCTTCAAACATTCAATAGCCACCCTGAAGACCATTACCTCTGGGACAACATTTGAGTAGGCCCCTGCAATCTAACAACAAGAGACCCCAGAGAAAGACTGCGGTTTAAAAGCCTGGTTAAAGATTAGCACAAACAGTAATAAGAAGGTTCTTAGCAAAGAATCAGGACAGCTGCAGCTGAATCCTTGCTACCTGCTGAGGGTTGCTAAGGAACTTGGGCCTACCGCTGCCCCAAGGGTGTTTTACTTTACAATTAGGATTTTTGAAGGGGATGAGGGGGAAGAGGGAGGGGTGATTCCTAGTGAAACCAGCGTAGATCTATATATACAGATACGTGCTGTTGTTGTTTCTTTAAAATAGGGGAACTGTGTCACTCCGTCCTTTCAAAGTTGGACATTCCCTATACAGCAGATATTTTTTGAGGGGGGGGCGATGTAACTGACAAAAATCTAACAATAACATGGAGTTTTAAAAGTGACATTTTGACTCTAAGGGAGGAATTATTTGCAATTTGTTTTGAACAGAAGCTTAGTTCGTGTCAGTGGTGAACCTCCAGACAATCATTAGTTTAAACTGCCTGCTATGTGTTTAAAAATTTCAGTCAATTTAGAGCTGATCTGAATTGCAAATGCGATGGTAATAAGCCATCAGGGAACTGCATATCTCTTTTTTGCACTTACAACCCTCTGCTTTAAGGAGCTCCAACTACACTGAAATATGAAAATATCATTTTAATCATGCGCATTGTCGACAAACACAGAGATGCTGGAGGCTCAGAAGTGGGAAAGTGGCATTCGGAGGCTAAACACGGGAAGCTGTGACAAGAATGAAGAAACACATATAACATGTACTTTAAATCATATACAGTAGTAAGATTTTCCAAAAACAAATATTCAGTTTTGTTTGTAATGCAACTCGAATTTCCAAGCCCAACATCTGGATAAAATTTATTTTCTTTGGATTTTGGAATGAGACTTAGCCCAAACCCTTTATGAGGTCACTGGGGAAATCAAGAGAACTGCTTCTATGGTCAGATTTCAGCTTGCAGTACAAATAATGAGTTTGTAAGGGCGCTTATCAATAAAAACTCTTATTTAAATAGCCTATTTTGGTTCTCTAGAATACTGTGTGTTTTCATAGCCTCAGAACCATCAATGGCAAGATGTAGTCTGTTTTCTCACAGGAGTTTCAGTTCAGAAGCTTAGACATTAACACAGAAATTCATCATGATGACACAAAAATCTCACTCCATCACTGGACTTCTCCATTGTCAGCTGTATCCTTAATTCAATACAAGACAAGGAAATTCAGAACAAAAAGAGGTGAGTTTTCCATATTTTCAGTGGATAAGGTACTTTTCTTGATTCTTAGATACTATTTTTGTAAACCATTTGATTTCAAAGATAAACAGAACCATTGCAAGAAAGGACTGACAACCAAGCAGCGGGTCACCTGGCCGTAGCAGATCAGGTAGTATTCGTCTTTCTGTTTCGGTACCGCACACATCTCTTCCCTTTTGAATTCACTGAAGTTTGGTGCTTGGCTTTGTTTCAGTGGTATGAATAGAACCCCAGAAAGTTCCCTTTCTGCCACTTGCCAGAATCCTTGGGAAATATGGAAACTTATGAGTAATGCATTCATGACATATTTTCTCTCAGCAAATTAAATATTTGCTAAGATAAAGATAAAGTGTAACATCATTGGTAAATACAGCACAAAATGATAGAATTTGAGTCCCAGAGGAAAATCTTAGTTAGAATTTAACTCCAGGGGGCCTTAGTCATCCACAAGGTCAGGGCTCTGGCCAATCCCAATGTTTGTTTATTTCCTTGAGAATGAAAGATAAGGGCACGAACTCTGTGATGTCAGTTACATTGGCAAAAAGAGAATCTCCCAACTATCAGCTTTTAGGCTGTGTCTGGACTCCAAGAAATAATAGAAAATAAAAATTTAAAAAGAAATTCTTAAAAATAACAGCCCATCTTTTTCATGCTACATTGCTTCACTTGATTTTAAATTCTTTCTTTCCAAACTATGATTATAATAGAGTGGGTCTCTAGCTATGTCTAAGCCAGAAATATGAAGTAGAAATGGAGCCAATCATACATATGAATGAGGAAGGTAAGCCTGTATAAGGAAAAGGGGCTTTTCCTCCGCCTCAGGCATCTTCCCTTTCCTTATTCATCCATTCACTCGCTCAGCAAATAGCTATTGAGCCTTCTCTGTGTGCACAGAATTGCGGTAGGCACTGGAAAAACACAAGGATGAATTAAAATATTGATCCTGCACACCAGGAATTGACTAAGAGAAAAAAGCCTTTCCACAACTAAATATATATAAGATAGGGAAGTGGGAAGTGTCAAAAGAGGCACAGAACAGTGCTAGGAAGTAGGTATAGGTGGTCTAATGTACTGGCAATTTTAAGAGCTGTAGCTATGGAATCAGAAAGAACAAGACTCAATTGTCCTCTGGACTTGAATGATATTGAGCAACTTACACAGACTCCCCATCTTAAAAGTGAGAATTGCTCAACAGACTTTATATATTTCCCTAGTCGGCACCCTGTCTTCTCCACGAAGCTGTTTTAAATCTTCTCAACTCTCTTGAAACCTCTAACTTACTATGCTTCCTCCCCACCCCCACAGTAGATGACCTCAATTCCCATCCTCCAGAGGAAATGGAATCCATCCGCTAAAAACCCACTCAACTTCCTGCCACCAGCCTACACACCTAACAGAATCCCAAGCTGTCACTCACTCTCAGAGACTCACTTTATTAATTACTGCTCTGCTCCTGTCTTGCAAAGTCAAATGGCCCTCTTTGCTTCCCAGGGCTCATCAGCATTTAGAATTGTACCAGTCTTTACTGCCTTAAAAACAACAAAATCAAACACTACCCTCAATACTCCTCAATAATCTCTCCTTCTTTCTATACATCCTGCACTGTCTGCTGTGTCGTCTGTGGTTACCACTAGTCACATGTAGTCATTTGCATGTAAATTAATTAAAATTAAAAAAAATTTAAAACTTAATTTCTCAGCAGCAACAGCCACATCTTAAATGACTAACGGCAATCACAGAGGACAGCACAGGGCCATATTGCAAACTCAGAAAATCCGGAACCAGAGCCTGCAATTTCTATCCCCGCTACTATACTGCATATCTGCTGTGCAGTGGGCACTGGTGTGTGTGTGTGTGTGTACTGAGACTGAAAGACAGTGAGTATTTAACACATATACATGGAATATGCACTGTCCATTTGACCTTTGCAGTCCTTCGCAGTGAGCGTCACCGTGCCACCATGCAGATCAGGATCAGAGCATACGCCTTGCCCAGAGCCCCACAGTGTCTGTGCTGGAGTCCAAGTCCTCCACAGTGCGTACAAACAAATAGTATTATTCTCTGAATATCTCAATCCACTTCTCAACATTAGACATGTATCTATGTTTACACTCACTTTAATATAATCAAATGGATATTAAATTTGAGGAGCAAAATTTTAAGAAAATCAAGTACACACCTCTCCATTCCACAGAATAAAACTCAACAGCAACTGAAGGCTCAGACAATTACTAACTTAGCTGCAAATCAATCAAATGTGACTGAAGGATTTCTGTTTCCAACTTGCCCCAGCTCATCAAGTCTGGCCAGTAGGTTTTGAGCCTGGTACCTGGAGGCTCCCTGCTGTCTGTGTGGCCATGCGGAGTGCTCACGGCAAATCAAAGTTCAGTGCAACGTTCAGTGCTGCTGCATTCCCCAGACCTCAGCTTCTGCATGAATCTACATACACAAAGGGTAACAAGGGATATTTTGCACATGAAGCATACAGCTTCAGGTCCACTCTAAGAACATTAAAAGTAATGTTCAGGCTGGGTGCCCTGGCTCGCCCCTGTAATCCTAGTCCTTTGGGAGGCCGAAGCCGGCAGATCACAAAGTCAGGAGTTTGAGACCAGCCAGGCCAACATGATGAAACCCTGTCTCTACTAAAAATACAAAAATTAGCCAGGTGTGGGTGGTGGTGGGTGCCAATAATCCCAGCTACTCAGAAGCTGAGGCAGGAGAATCACTTCAAACCGGAAGGCAGAGGTTGCAGTGAGCCGAGATCGGGTCACCGTCCTCCAGTCTGGATGACAAGAACAAAATTCTGTCTCAAAAAAAAAAAAAGTAACGTTCAGTCTGTGAGGTCTCTGAGTCCATATTTGTCCAGGGTAGCAAGAAGTCTGATCTTCCTTTGTCTAGTGTTTCCCTCATAATTTGAGGACTTCTAGGGTCACTGACAATGACCCTTTCAGAGACACGTTTGTTGCCCCTGCCCAGAGTGTAGGTGGAGGCTTAGGGTGCCTCTCAAGCTCAGTCTCAGAAGCTGTGGCGTATAAGAGAGCAGGCTCGCTGCTGTGGTCATCTCCAGCTGGGTTTCACAGCAACCTACAAAGCAGTCTTTTTCATCACCAGCATCTCAGCTCCCCACCTTGGGGCCAAACTCAGATGTCTATCTCTAAAGCCAAAACCTCTACAACCCATAACAGCCAAAAAAAAGTTCTTAAATTAATATGTAACAATGTATCCAGCCTGGGTTAGTGTAGCCGGAAGTTTGCTTTTTCCTCCTGTGACCGCATTTCTGCCCCATCTGTCCCACAGTTTATGTTTTTTAGCCTTCTCCATTCTATGGACACACACACACCTATTGAAGAAGCCACTCCTCCCAGTCCTGGAGTCTGATTTATATATTGCGCCAGGTTAGCCACCTCCATGTTTGTGGGCAATAAGACTCTTAAATTATACTCCACGGAGGCAATAATGCACATAATAAAATAATATAAATTTGGCATTTAAAATATGTATTTATCTCATAACCATTAGGATGGCTACTATCAAAAAAGATAAATAGAAAATACGAGTGCTGATGTAGATGTGGAAAAATTGAAACGCTTGTTCATGGGTAGTGTAAATAGGTACATTAAAATGGTACAACCACTATGGAAAACAGATGGCAGTTCTTCAAAACATTAGAAGTAGAACTACCATATGATTCACTTCTGGGTATCCACACAAAAGAATTAAAAGCAAGGTCCCAGAAAACTGTACATTCATGTTCATAGCAGCGTTATTCCCTGTTCATAGCAGACAAGAAGTGGAAGTAACCTAAGTCTCCATCAATGGATAAATGAAATATGATATCTACGTACCACAGAAAATCATTCCGCCTTAAAAAGGAGGGCAATCTGACACATGCTGCCACAGGGATAGACCTTGCAGTTATTATGCTAAGCGAAATGAAACCAGTCCCAAAGGACAAATATGTAACTCCACTGATACAAGGCAGCTCGAGCCACCAAATTCAGGGACATATATGTAACTCCACTGATACAAGGCAGCTCGAGCCACCACATTCAGGGACAAATATGTAACTCCACTGGTACAAGGCAGCTCGAGCCACCAAATTCAGGGACAAATATGTAACTCCACTGGTACAAGGCAGCTCGAGCCACCACATTCAGGGACAAATATGTAACTCCACTGATACAAGGCAGCTCGAGCCACCAAATTCAGAGACAGAAAATGGAATCGTGGTTTCCAGGGGCTGTGGAGGAACGGCAGTGAGAGGTATTTTAAATCAGTACCGAGATTCAGTTACAACATGAAAAGCGTTCTGAAGATACACGGTAGTGATACAGTGTTAATGTACTTAATGCCACCGAACTGTACACCCAAAAACGGTGAAGATCACAAATTATTTTGTGTGTGCTTCATCACAATTTATATGTCTGAATATATCCATACATTTTTATATATATTTACTTATAAATTTACATACCTAGAGAGTTCGTATACAAACATATATATACATGTATACGGAAAGAGAGAGTTTTTTTTTTTTTTTTTTTTGAGACGGAGTTTCGCTGTTGTTACCTAGACTGGAGTGCAATGGCACAATCTCGGCTCACTGCAACCTCCACCTTGTGGGTTCAAGCAATTGCCCTGCCTCAGCCTCCTGAGTAGCTGGGACTACAGGCACCACCGTGCCCAGCTAATTTTTGTATTTTAGTAGAGACGGGGTTTCACCTTGTTGACCAGGATGGTCTCGATTTCTTGACCTCGTGATCCACCCGCCTTGGCCTCCCAAAGTGCTGGGATTATAGGCGTGAGCCACTGCGCCCGGCCAAGAGTTCTTAGTGTATGCCCAGCAGTGGACTAAGCATTTTGCTTCACATAATCCCCACAACAAGCCCAAGTAACACTACTATTATCTCCATCTTACAGAGGTGAAAACGGAAGCTTTGAGTGATTAGATGATTTGTTCAAGGCTATCCAAATGGGAAGTGGCATCCCTGGATGCAAGGCAAAGTCCTTTTGCACTGGAGCTTCCAATATTTACCATTCTGTTCTAACTCTCCATGGCCTGCACTGTTTAGTGTTACCTTGATACACTGAACAAATCAAGACCTTTAGTCACTCAGATTCTCTGTGGTTGGTCTATAATTCTGGACTAGGACTAGGGAACTTAGAAGTAACATTTTCTGTCTCTTAAAGAGACTACATTTTGTGGCTCATGGCTATTCAGGTTTTATTCTCATTTTTTTTAAACATTTTTGTTTTTTATTTCAATAGGTTTTTGGGGAATAGGTGGTGTCTAGTTACATGAATAAGTATCTTAGAGGTGATTTCTGAGATTTTGGTACAGCCATCACCAGAGCAGTGTACACTGCACCTAATGTATAGTCTTTTGTCCATCAGTGCCCCCCACCCTTTCTCCTCAGTCCCCAAAGTCCAATGTACCATTCTTATGCCTTTGCCTCCTCATGGCTGAGCACCCACATATGGGTGAGAACACACAATGTTTGTTTTTCCATTCCTGAGTTACATCACTTAGAATAATGGTCTCCAATTGTGTCATTTGCTGCAAACGCTATCAGTTTGTTCCTTTTCACGGCCGAGTAGTATTCCATGGTATGGAAAAACCCTTCTAGACATTGGTCTAGGCAAAGACTTCACAACCAATAACCCAAAAGCAATGCAACAAAAACAAAGTTGCATTTTTCATGAATAAAGAAAATGATATATGCAACATTGAGACTGAAAGATAGTGAGTGTTTAACACACGTACATTGAATATGCGCTATCCATTTGACCTTCACGGTCCTTTGCAGTGAGCATCATTATGCGGCAATGTAGATCAGGATCAGAGGCTACATCTTGCCCAGAGCCCCACAGTGTGATTATATATATATATATATATATATGTCTTTTCTTTATCCGCTCATTAATTAATGGGCATTTAGGATGGTTCCATATTTTTTGCAATTGCAAATTGTGCTGCTGTAAAAAAAAAAGATATTTGTGAGTGCAAATATCTTTTTCATATAATGACTTCTCTACTGGCTAGATACCTAGTAAGTGGATTGCTGAATCAAACGGTAGATCTACTTTTTTTTTTGAGATGGAGTCTCGCTCAGAAGCCCAGAATGGAGTGCAGTGGCATGATCTTGGCTCACTGCAACCTCCACCTCCCAGGTTCAAGCAATTCTCCTGCCTCAGCCTCCCGAGTAGCTGGGACTACAGGCACCCACCACCATGCCTGGCTTTTTGTATTTTTAGTAGAGATGGGGGATTCACCATGTTAGCCAGGATGGTCTCGATCTCCTGACCTTGTGATCTGCCTGCCTTGGCCTCGCAAAGTGGTGGGATTACAGGTGTAAGCCACCATGCCCAGCCTAAAGAATCTCCATGCTGTTTTCCACAGTGACTATACTAGTGTACATTCCCACCAAGAGTGTAAAAGTATTCCCTTTGACCACATTCATGTCAACATCTATTATTTTTTATTTTTTGATTATGGCCATTCTTGCAGGAGTGAGGTGGTATCTCATTGCGGTTTTGACTTGCTTTCTTTGATCATGAGTAATGTTGATCATTTTTCCATCTGCTTGTTCGCCATTTGTATATCTTCTTTTAATAATTGTCTATTCATGTCCTTAGCCCACTTTTGATGAGATTGTTTGTTTTTTCTTGCTGATTTAAGTTCTTTGTAGATTCTGGATATTAGCCTTTTGTTGGAAGTATAGATTGTAGAGATTTTCTTATATTCTGTGTGTTGTCTGTTTACTCTGTGTGAAAAAAAATATTCAGCAGAGTAAACAGACAACCCACAGAATGGGAGAAAATCCCACAGAGTACTTTAATTAAGGCCCATCTGTTTATCTTTGTTTTCGCTGCATTGCTTTTGGGTTTGTGGTCATGAAGACTTTGCCTAAGCCAATGTCTAGAAGGGTTTTTTTGATGTCATCTTCTAGAACCTTTATGGTTTCAGATCTTAGATTTATGTTGTTGATTTATCTTGAGCTGATTTTTGTATAAGATGAGAGATGAGGATCTAATTTCATTCTTCTACATGTGGCTTACCAATTATCCCAGCACCATTTGTTGAATAGGGTGTCCTTTCCCCACTTTATGTTTTTGTTTGCTTTGCCAAAGATCAGTTGGCTGTAAGAATTTGCCTTTATTTCTCAGTGCTCTATTCCATTCTATTGTTCTATGTGCCTATTTTATACAGTACCATGCTGTTTTGGTGACTATGGCCTTATAATATAGTTTGATGTTCTTTATTTTGCGGTCTATCATATGGTCTATCTTGGAGAATGTTCCACTGTTCTGTTCTATGCTGATGAACAGAATGTGTATTCTGCATTGTTGGGTAGAATGTTTGGTCAATATCTGTTGGGTCCATTTATTGTAGGGTATAGTTTAAGTCCATTGTTTCTTTGGTGATTTTCTGTCTTGATGACCTGACCAGTGCACTCAGTGGAGTATTAAAGTCCCCCACTGTTATTGTGCTGCTGCCTATCTAATTTCTTAGGTCTAGTAGTTTCATAAATTTGGGAGTTCCAGTATTAGGTACATATATATTTAAAATTGTGATATTTTTCTGTTGGACTAGCTATTTTATCATTATATACAGTCCTTCTTTGTCCTCTTTAACTGCTGTTGCTTTCAAGTTTTTTTTTTTTTTATATAAGGATAGCTACTCCTGCTCACTTTTGGTGTCCATTTGCATGGAATATCTTTTCTACCTCTTTACATTAAGTGTATGTATGTGTTAGGTGAGTCCCCTGAAGGCAGAATAACATTGGTTGGTGAATTCTTATCTATTCTGTATCTTTTAAGTGAAGCATTTAGGACATTTACTTTCAATGTGAGATTGAAATGTGAGGTATTGTTCTATTCATTGTACTATTTGTTGCCTGAATCCCTTGTTGCCTGAATCACTGCAACCTCCACCTCCTGGGGTCAAGCAATTCTCCTGCCTTTTCTTCATTGTGTTCTTGTTTTATAGGTCCTGTGAGATTTATACTTTAAGGAGGTTCGACTTTGGTGTACTTTGAGAATTTTTTTTGTTATTATGTGTTTACAACGATCATTTATTAAAAATATGCTGTATGTTAGGTTTGCCTTGGTTTATTTGCATAGTTTCTGCAATACCTACAACATTACTACATGGTAGCATCCTCATTATCATTTATAAAATAAAAGTCCTGAAGCTTTCTAAAGTTAAGAAACTGGATCACAGCGCTAGTCAAATTGAGAGTGGAACCTCAATTTGTTGAACTCTAAAATGTGCTTCACTACGTCATTCTCCTCTATTGCTCAGCAATCAATGGGCATATGAGCAACTTAGTTTCTCAATCTCTAATTTGGCCTTGGCTTAAATATCCTTTCACAGGATTGGTGCCAATATTAACAGTCTGGTTATCTTTAAGACAATATGTATGCTTTTAAAATACTCTTTCAAAGTAAATATTTTCATCAATTCTCCTACCAGTAGGGTTAGGAGGTTGAACTAATAAACTCTCAGTTCTGACATTTTCTAAATTGTAATTCTATTATATAATGGCATTAAGACAAGAAGACACATGAGAAAGATTGAGAAGCGTAATTCAGAGAGGTAGTAAGTTTCCCTACAACTTTAATGTCTTACTACAGCCTAATAGGTCTTGCCTGAGAAGTTCAGCCTCTTAATATTACTTTTTGTATAACATACTCTTGACAGCATTTATTATTAATGATCATCTGTGCGTTATGAAGGATAAAATCATGTGAATGGAATCCAAAAGTCAAACAACGGTCTCTCAGAAGCAATTGAACCTTATCCAACTGCAGCATAATTTTGGGACTGAACTAAAGAGTAGCACTAAAGAAAATGCTTTGCTTGAGGCAGTGATTTAATCTCTAAGGAGTGCCACCAGAAATAGAGATGGAGCAGGAGACAAGAAAAAGTGGTCACGGTATTAAGAGGCATTCATGGTCAATCCCACAACAGGTCAGTTGCATGTGCAACCCTCAACTTTAAATCACATGGATTCTGAAGGCTTGGACGCAGATATATTTCTTCGTTCAACACTCCCTAGCTCCTTGGTATTGGCAAATTCAGGTCCGTAAAGGGTCAAATGTGTTGAACTCCTGTCAAACTTTCCAGGGTGGGTTAAAGTCAATAATTTTCATCTTAATCCTGAGGCTGCACTGTGTTCAAGTTAGAAATCTACTCCATATGTTCATGATATTATTTCACGGAAGCCCCTAGAAGATTTCTTCATGAGAATTCTCTGAGGATTCCAAACCTCCTTGGCCTCTTAAGATTGATTTAACTTTAAAATTATAAATAAAAATATCTTTAGTTAAAATCAGTATCTCTTATTGAGAATCTAGTATATGCAAGCCACTTTTCCATGCATTATCTTATTGAATTCTCACAACCAGCCAGCAGATTGGAATGGAAGCATCTCCTTTTTCAGATACAAAGGCACAGATGGATAAACAGCCCCTCAAATGTGTCCAGCTGGCTTATGGCCTCTGCTGAGTGCCTAACTAAAGTCTATCTGTCTCCTAAGCTCGTATCCTTTTACTACATCACACTGTTTCTAAAGCTGGTTTCTTTTTAGATTAGAAAATGATAGTTATTCTCTTGAAATATGGGCTATTCCCTTGTTTAGAAGAAGATGAAGCCCAGAACCGTGTTCTCTGTTACCTAGCCCCTTTCCCAGCTGACCTGCCAGCCACAGTGACATTGAAATGTTATTATCCTCTAAAGAAAGACCTCTTTGTGTGGCTTTTTTAAAACTGCAAACTAGTCATTCTGGAGAAAAAAAAGGCAGGCAGCTTGAATTTGTACCCATAAGTTTGTTTTTGTGCCCATTACTCGTGTCCCTTTTCTTTAAACTGAACTTGTCAAACTGTTTTTGCAAGTATTCAAAATGTTGCCACCCATTTAGACCTCTCTAGAATATAAATTCTAAATGGTTTTGTATAGAACTGGAAAGTGTTAGTTTTGCTAACATTTAGAAAATTTGAAATTAAAATGGAAAGATGTGAAATGGTCAAAAAGGCAAGAGAAAAATCACCAGAGCCAAGATTACTTGCCCTGACTCACCAGCTCCATGGTTGCGTTTTCACTGAAGTTTCTGCTATCTTCTATCTTAAGAAAATGCAAATTTGAGTTACTCTTGCAAGATGCTAACGAAGTCAACTTTAAATCTAATAAAATAAAAAATATCCAGCAAATCCTCATGTAGAATTTAAAATAGGAAAATGAAAAGTCTAAAAGAAGCATAAATAATTTTTATGCACCTACTCTGTGCCAGAACCCTGCCAGGTATTTTAACCTAGTACCTCTTTCTCACCGTGACCCAAGAAAGCAGGCTTTATTCTCATTTCATAAATGAGGCATCTAAGGTCTTAATATCTGAGGTCATATATCTTGCCCAAGGTCACACAAGAAAGAAGTAAATAGAAAACCTAGAATCAGAACTAAGCTCTACCTCCAAAACCCATTTCTTTTTCATTTTATTAAACTGTTGCCTTGAATTTAAAAATACATGAAACAGTGACAAAACTACATTTTCATTGCCTAATAACTATTCTGGGAGAATTCTTGTAGAGTAATTCATACAGCGGTAGAACTTGCCAAGTAAACATATTTTTAATGATGATGACCAAAGCATACTCATAGTCATTTAAACAGGTGAGGATATCGTTATATTGCTCCCCTGTTTAAACAGGGTTTTCATTCATTTAAGAAATATGACATGATGCATGTTAGGAAGAGATAAGGCATGCCTCTGAGCCGCCATCTGAGGGGGTGAAGGCAGAGACCCCTGATGTGAGAGGAAAGACAGTGATGTAAAATGTATTTTATCTCAAAGAAGCATATGCCTTGAGGTCTTTTCATTTAAAGCATTAAAGTCCAATAAAAGAAAAAAAAAAACTACAGAATCTTTTTCTTATTTTCCTCATCAACACGAAACGATTTATCTTACTTGCCTTATGTTTTATGCCATAAATAGAAAATGTTGATAAAAATTACTGTGCAAATAATTCTAAACAATTATTTCAAATAAATTAGTAAAACATTATCTATTGAATTACACTGATCCATTAATATTGAATTGAGTAACATCACACAGCTTATCTGAATCAGTTATCACTTAAGTAAAATACACTAATCCAGGATTTTGCATTTCTCCTCCGTAAGAAAGAAGCATCGATGGAAAGCAATAGAGGAGCATAATCCAAACAGACCACATTAAGAAAATAGGTGGCCACAGAACCTGTGTGAAAAATCTCAGACTCACACTCTTGGCACCATTTCCCCTTGTGCCTCCTGGCTGTTCCTTTTTCCAAAAGACGCTACTCATCTAACTTGATGTGAAAACCCACCGTTGGGTCATTATCACCAGGTAATGGCAAATGCAGAGAAAACCCCGCACTTCCAAATCCTGGATTCTCTCATTCCCTGGGAATGTGCTGCTTTTCAGGAAGTATTCAGGTCCCTTCTGTCAGTAAGCTCCTCACCAGGACTCTCAGCCCCACTCCATGCAGGTTTGCTGCACCTCTCTGAATCTGAAAGCAGGTTAGCACAGCCTGATCTTTCCCAAGGATGGAGAATCTAATCACAGGCTCTTTCAGTGAGTCATCACTGCTCTTCTTGTCTATTCCATGCCTAGGAAGATTTGTTTGCTCTTCTTACTCACCAGTCTTATACCACCAGACAGCTTGGCTGCCTCTCAGTTATTTCATCTGTTCAACTAGTGTTTGGTCACTCCCCTCATCATGATGTGCAGCAGACGGCTTGGGTTGTCCTCCTTCCTGCCCAGCAGAGTTGTGTTACAATAAGCATGACTTCAGTGCCTGTCAGCTAACAGTGCTGTAAGCCACCACTTATAAACTCCCTTCATGAAATTTAATGAGGATGTTTCTTAAGTGGTTATCTCAGTCCATTTTCTGTTGCTTATAACAGAATACTTGAAACTAGGTAATATATAAAGAAAAGGAATTTGTTTCTTAAATTATGGAGGCTGAGAACTCCAAGGTTAAGGGGCTACAGTGGATGAGGGCCTTCTTGCTGGTGGGGACTCTCTTCACATTCCCAAGGTGATTGAGAGCATCACATAGTGAGGGGGCTGAGTGTGCTAGCTCAGATTTCTCTTCCTCTCTTACAAAGCCACTGGTCCCATTCCCATGATAACCCATTAATCCATTAGCTCATTAATCCGTGAATGGATTAATCTTACCCTCATGACCTAATCATCTCTTAAGGACTTTCACTTCTCAGTACTGCCATATTGTGGATTAAATTTCAGCATGAGTTCTGGAGGGAACGTTGAAATCATAGCAGTTGTGCGGCAACAAGTGATGTGCAGTTTCTGGCATGTAACGGTCTGAGACAGTCATACTGCTATCTTCCTCTTGACTTAACTTTGGTCTGGGATTCAACTTGGCATGCCCCATATGCTGACATCCCATAAAACATGCTACATTCTTTTATGTGGTTTTCTACTCTGTGCCAATCTGATGCCATGTTATTCATATGAATTTAATTTAAAACAATGTGTATTCGTCAGTTTTCATGCTGTTGATAAAGTCATACCTGAGAATGAACAATTTACAAAAGAAACAGGTTTATTGGACTTGAAACTGTTTCATGTGGCTGGGGAGACCTCACAATCATGGTAGAAGGTCAAAGGCACATCTCACATGGTGGCAGACAAGAGAAGAGAATGAGAGCCAAGTGAAATGTGTTTCCTCATATCAAAGCACCAGATCTCGTGAGACTTACTCACTACCAGGAGAACAGTATGGAGGAAATGCTCCCCGATTCAATTATCTCCCACTAGGTTCCTCTCATAACACATGGGAATTATGGGAGTACAGTTCAAGATGAGATCTGAGTGGGGACACAGAGCCAAACCATATTACAATGCAAAATCATTTATTCTTTGAAATATTCTTTTAATATCACACATCAACTCAGAGCAAGAAAACCTACCATTCAGCGAGGATAATTAGGAAAAAATATCAAAAGACATTATTTTGTTCTACCAATATAGACTAGTGTTTCTCACCACTGGAAGTATATTAGAATCTCCTATGGGACTTAAAAGAATTATAGATGCCTTAACTCCAGATTGCTCATGTTCCCTTCCAAAAGATCAAGCAGCTATTCTAGCTTTTTCCATGGTTCTGACATAGCAATATCTTGAATTCAATTCTGAGGCTCTTAAAGAAATGTGGCTAACTAATAAATACCTTGAGCATCTCTATTGTACAGTAAGAAATACTACTGAAGCCATGAAATGTGTTTATATTCCAACCAGAGTTTCCCCTTCCCACTGAGGCTGAGTCTAAGAATTCCAGCTGGTAAATGGATAAAAGGAATAAACTTCCATGTAAATAATCAGGAGACTGCAATTAGGGTCTACTTTTAATTTAAACCCGTCTGTGGTAGTCTGATTAAACCATTCACCTTTAAAAGAAAATAAGACCGTTCCCTTACAAGTCATTGCCTGAGTTATCCCGGATGCTCAGGTCGCAAGAATAGATACGTTCAGGCTATGTCAAATCTTAAATAAATACTGTAGGGCCTATGGGAAAGGAAAGAAACTCCAAAACCTAATGCTGCAACACATACCAAAGATTGAAAGCAGAATGTTCTTTATCATTTTTTAGGGTAGAATAGTTGGTTTCTAGAGAGCAACTCTAGAATTTATCTCCTTAGCAAAGTATGGCATTGTAGTCTATACAGGAAACCTCTCTAGATGCTTCAAGAAGAAGGAATTTAATATAGGAATTGATTTCACAAGCCATGAAAAGGCAAGAAGATCAGCAGGCAATGGAGGGTCCCATTAGAAACAACAATACTCTGCTGTCACCCCAAGAGCTGGAAAGACAAAGAGAGAAGGTGGTGTTATAAGACACCACAAAGCATGGCGGAAAACTGGATGAAACCGGTTCCACCTGCAGGAAAACTGAACCATGGTGGGCCTGCCTGGTGGGAGGTTGTGCTATCAAATGAGGTGCTCTCAGGCATGAGCTGGAATCATAAGGTTATATAGCCTCTGTCAGGGACACCAACTGAGACAGGAAGAGAAGGAAAAGTAAGCTGGCTTTTCCCTTCTTCCTGCAGCCACATCTCCTACCAGTGCCTTCCATCAGCTTAACATAATCAGGAGTTAGTGATAGACATCAGTGCTGGAGAAATATAGAGAATGGATCTGAGGCCAAAGAGGCAAGTTTCAGCCCAGATGGCATCCGTGGCTCCCAGCTCTATCACTTCACCACCCTGACGATCCAGCATCTCGGTTTCTGCTTCGTCTTGGATCGCATACTTCTATCTCTTTGTATGTTATGAATTCAAATTCACAAAAAGAAAGGGTACGTTTGGGTTGATTAGCCCTGCTCGATTTAAAGCAATGTTATTAGGTAGAGTTCTGTGGCAACACTATTTCTATAAAACTCCCTGTGATTGAGCCACTTACCCAATCAGCTATAGATTTCTTGACAAGTCACTTGGTATAAAGCAAGATAACTACACAAAGGAAACATCCGCAGTTCATGTTCTCAGGAAAGGGACATGTTACATCTAGAAGGTACTTGGAGTTTTTCTAAGAAATGATCAGTGTTATGAGCTGAATTTGTGCCTTTCTCCCAAATTCATATGTTGAAGCCTTACCCCCTAGTTGCTTAGAATGTAGCTGTATTTTGAGATAGGGTCTTTAAGAAGGTCATTAAGTTAACATGAGGTCATCTGGGTAGGCCTTAATCCCATATGACCAGTGTGTAAGAAGGAGAGACTAGGACACAGACACAGAAGGAAGACTGTGTGAAGACAGAGGAAGAGGACGGCCACATGCAAGCCAAGGAGAGAGGCCTCAGGAGAAACCTACCCCGCTGTCACCTTTATCTGGGATTCCTATCTTCCAAAATTGTAAGAAAATTAATTTTTATTGTTTGAGCGACTCAGCTTGTGGTACGTTGTTAGGGCAGCCCTGCCATAACATATAGTTGGTAATATTAGGCTGAACTGTGTGTATAGATCAGCTGTCTTTTGAAGATCAATGGTGTGTACAATATATTTAGTGATAAGTACTTCAGTCACCAGGTCTTTTTAACATTGGTCTCTGTGTTCGTCAGCAAGGGATGCCATAACAAAATAGCACAGAGCAACTGACGTAAACAACAGAAGTTTATTTCTTCACAGTCCTGGAGGCTGGAAGTCCAGATTGAGCTGTCAGTTCAGCTTCTCCTGAGGTCTCTCTCAGTTTGCAGATGACTGCCTTCTTACTGTGTTTTCATGTAGCCCTTTCTCTGGGCAAGCTCATCCCTAATTGTTGCTTCCTCTTTTTATCAGGACACCATTCATATTGGATTAGGGCTCACTCCTCTGACCTCATCTACCGTAATTATCTTTGTAAAGGCCCTATCTCTAAATACAGTCACATGAATTTTGAGGGAATATGATTCAATCCATTACAGTCTTCAAACGTTTAATCTTTTCTACTGTAGTGGTAGCTATTCAAAGTGTTCCCATCTGGGCAGCAAAGATCCGGTCTGGAGACCCATCTAGGACACTCCTTCTGAGTGTCATCAAGTTGATCACAAATTCTGATAATTAGTCTTTAGTTCTCTAAAACGGGAATCCAAACCCTTATCTCACAACATCTTCGTTGAAGTTAGACTTTTGATGAGAGTATTCTGTGCACTATGAGTGATAAACTTTCATCATTGATATCGATATCCTCTTGAGTACAGTGTAAGTCTTAATGTTTACTTCTATCTGGAAGGTCATCCTCCAAATAATCACCAGGTCCAGCCTATTCTTTCCCCCACTGACACATTGTCTAGGTTATATTTTCCACTGGGCCTTGGTGTGACTAGATCTTGTGTCCTACGTCATTTCCAAGATGATGACTATTTACAATTTTCTCACCTATAAATGGGATAATAATATGACCTGTTTCACAGGTGTTTTGAGGATTAAATAATTCAATAGCTGTGAAACACTTAAAACAGTGTTAACTTAGGCACTGTACAAGAGTCGGCTATTAACATCACCATCATTATTGCTAGAATTGCAGATAATTTTCTTATCTAAGTGATGGTGGTGTTGTCCTATTTGATTTCCCTTTACCAGGCTTATGCACCCTCTCCCCAGCTGCTGCAGGTGTGGGCTGGCACATGTTCAGACCTGCAACCTTTTCTAGAAGATTGCCCTTGGTTGATGGGGATCGACTCCCCTAAGATATCTGGGGATACTGTGTCTCAAACCCTGGAAGCAATCCACAGCCAATGACTGACTCATGGAGTCCCCTCTGTGTAGGACAAACTCCGCTGTGGGATTCACTGTCTAGGATTTTGCCACGGGAAAAATCTGAGGCTAGATGTTTTCTGAAACCTCATCTTTCCCTGCCCCACCTTGTTTCCCTTACCCTTTGCAGGGTTCTCCTGAAAACATTCCCTCAATGAATCACTTGCACAAGAATTTGCATGTCAGGCTCAGAATTTAGGGAACCCAACCTGGAAAACTCACCTTAGAATGAGAACACGTTTTATACATTTTCTTGTCTCTACCATGATATCTAATTTAACACCAGTCTTTTGTGAGGCATGTAAACAAGTGTTTTCTCGTTAATCAGTTGGAATAGCTTCAAAACATCTCCAGGAATAAACACTGGTGATTTCAGTTTCAAAGACCTAGAGACCAAGAACGTAGCTGCAAAATACAGAAACTGTGTGATGAAAAAATGTATTCGCCTAACTTAACAGCTGATGTAAATCACAGTTAGTTGAGAGCGGTGATTGCTATTAAATGTGAGTACTGCCAGAATGATAGGATCAAGTGTGTCACTTGGAAACTGCGTATGCACCCAGAGTAACTGCGGAGAATATTGTCATTGAACACTGTCATATGCCTTGTGGATGGATGTGTCATCTTAGTGACAGCACATGCTGCAGGAAGGGTCTCTGAGGAAGTCAGAGGACAGGTCTTTATCTCTTCAGTTCTCCTGAGATTACAGGAGCAAGTTTCAATTAAAGGCAATGAAAGAATGAGAGCATCTTACACTACTAGGAACAACCAGAAGTTTCTACCTTATTTAACCTTATCGTATTTCCAATTGACATAAAAGAAAAATAAAATATTATTCAAAGATATAGAAAGCCATGGGCATCTACAGTTGAATCAGCCTTGCCCTTCCCCTCATGGCTTTCTCATTAAAATCACATAAAGTGACATAGGAAAGAGCTTTTGAAATAGCAATGCACTATGTAATTATGTGGTACTAGATGATTATTATCAACATTGCTTAAAAAATACATTCCCACAGGTATACATAAGGTGTTTAATATACATTAGTCAAAATTTGTTTAGTGGCCAGTGGTAGAATCCCAACTTATACGAGTTCTACCTTTAAAAGTGCTCAATCTCTGGGCACAGGGAGTTCCAACAACATGTAGCACAAGTCAGAGTTCCAATTGTTAAAAGTCACCACAGAGCTGACTGGGGACAGCATTTCAGTAGAAAAGAAGGCACCAACTGGCACGATCTGTCAGGCATTTGAGAGCTATTAGGACTGCGTAACTAGGACATGATATCCAATGACTATTGCTACGTGATATTGATATTCTAAATCTGTGATTCTCAAACTCTAGCATGCATCAAAATCACCTGGACACTGGCAAAACACACAGGTTTCTGGGCTCCAGCGTAATGTTTCTAATCAAGAGGGTCTGAGGTAGAGCCAAAGAATTTGCATTGTTAACAACTTCAATGTGATACTGGTGCTGTTGGCTCTGGGACCCTCCTTTGAAAACCACTCTTCCAGAAAAAAATTAATGAAAAGGTGAAGGTGATTGACAGCTAATGGAAACCAAGTGTGAAAGCCAGAGGACTTCTGTGGTCTCTCACAGGGAATCCACTTTCTACAATAGGAGGGAAGAAAAAGCTGGACCAGGACCTGGCTTAACAGTGGCCAACTCCTGATAAGGGAAAATACTCAAACGAAGGCAGGCTGTTAGGTAAACATCAGCCCCTGGTTGGGAAAAATGAGATTTTTCTATTTGAAACTATAGAACCTGGACAAAGGCACCTCAAAATTTTGAAACCAGAGTGTTCTGAAACTTTGGAGCCTGTAGTAGTAGCCCATACGTCTCCCTAGGAGCTGGAATTCCTCCCTTGGTTGAAAATAAAGGAGAGGCTTCTCTCCTGCCAGTTTCCCCAGGCCCCAACCCGCACGAAGGATTCATAGGCATTGATCCCTAAAAAATACCCAATATGCCCAAATTTATCTCAGCATCTGCTTCTGAAGAACACATCTCCCAATGATGATGCTCCTTCTTAACCTGTGTGTGGACAGCACAGCCATGGATGTGTCAGACTTACCCTACAACAGCAGTTCTGTGGCACGAGAGTCTAAGAGGCATCTCTTCCGATCCAGTTTGAAAAAATCCAGGGAAAAGCCCTTACTTGTCTTGTTACAGGTAGTTAGCCATGAGCAGGGCAGGAGAGGGCTCTTCCACAGCACCCACTGGAAATTTTGGGCGATAGTTCGGGAGTTACTGCATTGCTTCTCTAAAAATGATATTTCGGCAGCCAGGGAGAGTCTCCTTATGATCCACACCTGTTAACATTGAGCGTGTTAATTGAACGCAGGCCCCAGAGAGAAGCAGCTTCTTGGGCATGCGTGTTAAGATACAAAATGGCAAAGTATGATGTTTGGGGGGAACACACATGACCCAAAAAAGGAAAAAAGCCTCAGACATGCATGTGTATAACTCCGTATACACGCTGCACATGCTCAGGGATAAGGAAAGCACTGTGCATGCAGGAAGACCACTCTAAGGGAAGAGTCATGGGAAAGAGGTGAGCCTATAAAGTCCTAGAATCGAGGCTAAAGGCTTTTTTTTTTTTTTTTTGAGACAGAGTCTCACTGTGTCACCCAGGCTGGAGCACAGTGGCACGATCTTGGCTCACTGCAACCTCCACCTCCTAAGTTCAAGCAATTCTCCTGCCTCAGCCTCCCGAGTAGCTGAGACTAAGGCATGTGCCACCACATACAGCTAATTTATGTATTTTTAGTAGAGACAAGGTTTTTCCATGTTGGCCAGGATGATCTTGATCTTTTGACCTCATGATCTGCCCGCCTCAGCCTCCCAAAATGCTAGGATTACAGGCGTGAGTCACCACGCCTGGCCAGGCCTTTTTTTTTTTTTTGGCTGTCTTCTCTTTTCTCCTTTTGACCTTCAGACACCCACTTGGATCTCATCCAAGGGTTCTTTCCTGTTCTAAAGCCTTTTTTGTTTTGAGACAGAGTCTTGGTCTGATGCCCAGGCTGGAGTGCAGTGGCAGGATCTTGGCTGTCTTCAACCTCCACCTCCCAGATGCAAGCAATTCTTCTGCCTCAGCGTCCTAAGTAGCTGGGATTATAGGCATGAACCACCACACCCAGCTAATTTTTTTAATTTTTAGTTCAGATGGGGTTTCACCATTTTGTCCAGGCTGGTCTTGAACTCCTGACCTCAGGTGATCTGCCCACCTCAACTTCCCAAAGTACTAGGATTACAGGCATGAGCCACTGCACCCGGCCACTTTAAAGGCTTTTAAAGAAACTTCCATCCCTGTTCTGGAACTTGCCTTGGTCCCTTTTTCTGCTTTATACCCTTCAGTAGAATTCTTCTAAGGCAGCAAGAACTGAAGTTGCTACAGCCCCATAGGGATACTCCACCAGCAACTCAGATCTCTCCCACCGCTAACAATCTGGCTTGGGTTATGTGCTCACAAACTTTGGGTGAATCACTCACTATATCCAGAGCCAGGAAGAACATGATAAGAACATCCTGGTCCAAGCCTTCACTCCTGTGGCCAGAAGCCGAGGACTATCATGAAAAGGAGGAGAAGGTATGAATGGACAGGAATGACAGCAAACAGTTCTGAATGTGACTGATGCTAATTTATACCCAAATCCTATTATATGTCCTCCATTATTTTGAAAGCTTAAAAAAGAGAGAGATGGGGGAGGATCCAAGATGGCCGAATAGGAACAGCTTGGGAGTGCAGTTCCCAGCAAGAACAGCGCACAGGATGAGTGCTCACTGCATTTCCAAACAAGTTTTCACTGCTGACAGACCAGGAGATTCCCGGGCAATATCCAGGAATACAACTAACAAAGGATGTAAAGGACCTCTTCAAGGAGAACTACAAACCACTGCTCAAGGAAATAAGGGAGGACACAAACAAACGGAGAAACATTCCATGCTCATGTTAGGAAGAATCAATATCGTGAAAATGGCCATACTGCACAAAGTTAGTTATAGATTCAATGCTATCCCCATCAACCTACCAATAACCTTCTTCACAGAACTGGAAAAATACACCTTAAACTTCAAATGGAACCAAAAGAGAGCCCGCATAGCTAAGACAATCCTAAGCAAAAAGGACAAAGCTGGAGGCATCACGCTACTGGGTTTCAAGTTATACTACAAAGCTACACTCATCAAAACAGCATGGTACTGGTACCAAAACAGAGATATACACCAATGGAACAGAACAGAGGCCTTAGAGGCAATGCCACACATCTATGGCCATCTGATCTTTGACAAACATGACAAAAACAAGCAATGGGGAAAGGAGTCCCTGTTTAATAAATGGTGTTGGGAAAACTGGCTAGAAGTGTGCAGAAAGCAGAAACTGGACCCCTTCCTGACACCTTACATTAAAATTAACTCCAGATGGATTAAAGACTTAAACATAAGACCTAACAGCTTAAAAACTCTAGAAGAAAACCTAGGCAAAACCATTTAGGACATAGACATAGGCAAGAACTTCATGACTAAAACACCAAAAGCATTGGCAACAAAAGCCAAAATAGACAAATGGGACCTAATTAAACTCCAGACCTTCTGTGCAGCAAAAGAAACAATCATTAGAGTGAACTGGCAACCAACAGAGTGGGAAAAAATTTTTGAAATCTACCCATCTGACAAAGGGCTAATATCCAGAATCTACAAAGAACTAAAACAGATTTACAAGAAAAAAACAAACAAACCCATCCAAAAGTGGGAGAAGGATATGAACAGACACTTTTCAAAAGAAGACATGTATGAGGTCAACAAATGTGAAAAAATGCTCATCATCCCTGGTCATTAGAGAAATGCAAATAAAAACCACATTGAGATACCATCTCTCGCCAGTTAGAATGGCAATTATTAAAAAATCTGGAGACAACAGATGCTGGAGAGGATGTGGAGAAACAGGAACAGTTTTACACTGTTGGTGGGAGGGTAAATTAGTTCAACCATTGTGGAAGACAGTGTGGCGATTCCTCAAGGACCTAGAAATAGAAATTCCATTTGACCCAGCAATCCCATTACTGGGTATATACCCAGAGGATTATAAATCATTCTATTATAAAGACACATTCACACATATGTTCATAGCGGCGCTGTTTACAATAGCAAAGACCTGGAACCAACCCAAATACCCATCGATGATAGACTGGACAGGGAAAATATGGCACATATACACCATGGAATACTATGCAGCCATAAGAAATGATGAGTTCATGTCCTTTGTAGGGACATGGATGAATCTAGAAGCCATCATTCTCAGCAAACTGACACAAGAACAGAAAATGAAACACCACATGTTCTCACTCATAGGTGGGTATTGAACAATGAGAACACATGGACACAGGGAGGGGAGCATCACACACTGGGGTCTCTTGGGAGGCCAAGGGAGGTACAGCAGCGGGGTGGAGAAGTTGGGCAGGGATAACATGGGGAGAAATGCCAGATGTAGGTGATGGGAGGATGGAGGCAGCAAACCTCATTGCCATTTGTGTACCTATGCAACAATCCTGCATGATCTGCACATGTACCAGAACCTAAAGTACAAAAAAAATGTTAAAAGTGAACATTTCTTATGTTTTGGCCAAACTTATTATTAGTGATACTGTATAATGCTGTATGTACTAACATCTCAGTTCCTACTGTTCAGAATATAGGAAACCTACTTCATAAAATGTCGTAAGTTAATTGTTAGGCTGTCTTCCTATTTTTGCCTATTATATTCCATTAAGCCTTCAAACTTCATGACGAAGCCGTCCCAGGCATGCCACCTTAGAAGTGTCCTTGTGCTGACATCCATGTCCCTCAGCTGTTCTTTGAGTCACGTAGCACTTCGTTTAGCATCACCCATCATACCGTTTGCTCTACCACGCAGCATAGTACTTTTCATACTTAGATAAGGGCAGGACTCAGATAAAAACAACCCTAGCTATGAGGAGAGATACTTTTTTGAGGGGTTGGGGAGATGTTCCTATGAGCATGGGAAAGTTTTCTCTGAAGAGAGGTGGAAAATTGACTTGATTTCTGATCCGAAGACGTGCCAAGTTCTGCCTGTCTCTAGAACTACAGCCACTCGGTTGGAAAGGGCAAAGAATGCTCCTAATACAAGCGAGAGTTCCAAGAAGGGAAGAAAGAAAAGGAAAGTAGAGGAATATGTGAGATAATATTTGCTTTTAGGGTGTAAAAATTAAGGCAGATTTAGGTCTTCACCAGGGGCAGTATCCTAATAGTATCTCATTCTTTAAGAGCCAAACCGTTTTTGTTCATGTTTCTTCTTCGTATCTTTCCTCCCTTCTCTCTCCCTTCCTCTTAGTTCTGCCCCCCTCACCTTTTTGTTTAATGTCTATCAGAATGTTGAAAGTGATGTTTCCCAATGTCAGTTTTCTAGAAATCCCTGCTAAAGCCCAGAAGCTGCTGCAAAGCCAGCCTGGCGATACCACTGCCTTCTAAGCGGAACTTGCAGTGAGGTCAGGCCTCACATTAGGTTCTTTAGAGGCCACTGAACAAGCTTAGGGACCCTCAACCAGTCACCTCTGTCCATACTCAATAAATAGATTAGGTATTTGAAGAGGGTGTTATAACTCAGTGACCTAGAAGAGAATGTTTGTGAGCTCGACTCTCCAAGATAATTGCTGATAGAGATAATTACTCACTAGGTTTACAAGAAGGAAAGACTAGTATCTCATTCCTGAGGTGAATGTCTGCTAAGGAATCCAACCTCTGATCTACTCTGTGTGTATGTCAATGGGAGAAGAGAATCGGTAGAGACTCCGGGAAGGGGTCAGCCGTGACCCAGTACTATTGTTACTCCATTGCTTGGAGAGGTTATGATGCATGAGTTTGCTGTGGGGCAGTTGACATAGCTGACCTCATGCCAGTTTTCTTCAACAGAGTTCCTGCAGGGTGAGGGGAGAAACAGCAGAGGCCGTGGAGAATGCCACAGACCAAAGAGCTATGGGGTGAACAGGAGAATCAAGCCAGAGCATCTCCCCGGAAAGAAACTAGATACTGTGTCATGTCCCCACTGGCTGGTATCCTGGAAATTACAAATCAGCTCCACTAGAAAGATACCCATTACTCAGAGAAAAATCCAAGGTCGGTCCCTGTCAGCAAGGGGAAGGCTCTAATAGTCCTAAGTCAGTGATGTTTGAACTTTGTCATTCCTCCTAATCCTCTATCCTATTCCCACACAGCCGGAGGAATGGAGATCCAGAAGAGGGAGGGGGAAGAAAAGTTGTAGGAACTGACCACATCTGCTTTCTCTGTTGGGTCCCTTGAGGCAACGCAGGGAGGGAGTAAAGCATTAAATAATATAAATATGGAGTTGAAACCTGACTGACCTGGACTTGTTAGACCCAGAATTACTAGAACATGAAATGTGTGAAAGATGATGCAAAAGAGATGGGAATTCAGGAGAGCATGATTGAACACCGCTATTAGAAAAGGAGAAAGCCGTATCATGTTTATATCCTAACAATTTTTAGACTGCTCGGTAAACTTCGTGCTATTTGGAGGCACTGCAATTGCACAGTACTTATATTGTCTGTCATAACACTGAAAGTTAACTGACAGCGTGCCTGGTTTTCATCAAGAATCCTGAGAATTCAGTAATCTTCATAGGATGACTAGCATGATTCATAATCTAACTCTTTGATCTAATAACTCGACCCACAATAATCTACTGCGATTTTTTAAAGTAAGCTGTCAATTGTCTTACGTGCAAGGCTAGCTTCTGTTATTTGTTACATATTCTGATAAGAACTTCTCAATGGGAGTGATAGATTTTCTATTGTATGAAGAGAAGAAACTTTGACAAATTGGCCTTTTAGACGCTGCTGTCTCTCGGTAGTCGGTTTTTATTTTTTAAGAGGAAAGCTGTTACATCGAGGCATGCGTTCAAAAGAGATTGAACTAAAAGAAGCTTGCAGTGGGCTGGATCACTGAGGACCTTCTCAGAAGCAGATGAAACGGATGTGGGCTCAGCAGTTGTTGTCGTGGACGATTCGACACTTCAGGAGCTTGAGATAATTGTCGATCTTATGTGAATCCCTGCGCAGGCAGTGGAGCAGGTTATAATAAGCAAAAAGGCGAGACTCTTCATCAGCCATCTGCAGGGATGGAAGTCCCGACCAGACAGAGTAGACCGCGTTTTCTCTGGTTTCAGGATGAACCTAACCACACAAAGAGAGTGACTTATTCTTCATATTACTAGTATTTGTATGTCCTTGCTCTTTCTGACTGTTGAATTTAGATTTGAGATTGAGATAGGAACGTACAGTTTTAGCCAAAGGCAATGATTTTTGTTTATCTGGGCCAGTGTATCAGAAACCGATTAATTTGAAATCTAGAAGAAGAATGCATGTTTAGGTTTTCTGACATCAACGTCATTACAGAAAGTACGTGTCTGCAGAAGCAGACAGATGAGGAACAGGAACATGGACGTGACCAAGAGGCAGGGAGTAGCTAGCTTTGGTTCTGTCACCTGAGGAACGGTTTCGTTTCCTGAGTCTTGTCCCTGATGTGTCCTTTGTGCTTTACTCTTCCTGGCATCGTTTATTTTCTTCCTGCTTTGAACTCAACCTAGTCCCTGAATAGCATATGTTCCAAAAACTTTAGACATGATGAAGACTGTCCTGGTACTTGATGCTTTGGGTAGTGATGACCATGACTAAGAAAACCTGCTTACACAGTCAGGAGATTTTCATTTCCTCAAGTTTCTAGGAGAAACAATTGCTTTCTTTTGAGGTCCCTGGGGTGGCAGGTGCTGGGAAAAGCACCTACAAGAAAGGGGTACAGGCCAGGGACAGTGGCTGACGCTGGCTCATGCACTTTGGGAGGCTGAGGCAGGTGGATCACTTGAGGGCAGGCGTTTGAGACCAGCCTGACCAACGTGGTGAAACCCCATCTCTACTGAAAATACAAAAATTAGCCAGGTCTGTTGGTGCATGCCTGTAGTCCCAGCTACTTGGGAGGCTGAGGCACAAGGATCTCTTGAACCCGAGAGGCAGAGGTTGTAGTGAGCTGAGATCATGCCACTGCACTCCAGCATGGGTGACAGAAAGAGACCTTGTCTCAAAACAAAAAAACGTTGGGAGGCTGCTTGCCGTAGCCCTGCAGTGGTGAGGGATGTGTGGTAGGGTTGGGGGCATGGCTGTGATGAGAGGAGGCCGAACAGCACAACAGACAGCGTGCTATGTTTCTTCACGCTCTATCAGCCTTTGCAAACCAGGAATGCCCAGAGGTCTCAGAGACCAAGTGACCATTTAGCAACTTTAGGGACGTCAGCTGGTTTGGAGAGCTCTTAGGTATATGAAACCGGGACAAATGTAGACACCGATATTCTAAACCTTTTCCTACAGAGAATATTTTTTAAATCTGGGATTTCCTATCGGAATTTAAAGTGTGTGTGTGTTTGTGTGTATTTATTGACTTGCTTTATGTTTTTATTTTTAATTTTTGATGTTTGAGTCCTAAGACAAAATTTACTGTGTAAGGAATAATGATATGAACGAGAATAAATCCGCGTAAAGAAAAGAGAACAGAAAATAAAGTACTATCGAACAAATTAGGAACCTCAGAAATTAGGTTCGCAGTAAGGAAGAAAATAACTGGAAAATCAAGGTGTTTATTTCATACGTCCCAAGGTTAAAATGTGCTTTATCTTCGTGTTGGACATATTTTTCTCCCATGAAAATGACAAAAATGATACATGATAACATGTACTTAGCACACAAAAAGAGAAATACGAAATTGTTCCTGTTATTATTCCTGGAATCATATATTTCTCTTTAGATGGTCCATTATCCCTGAAAACCTCAAAAGCTGTTTATCTCACTAATGTTGAAATCATCCCATCTGAATAGAGAGATCTATTGCAAATACTAACACAATCTAAATGTAACAAATTATTTGGGGAGATTAAATGCAATGACATGAGTTTTGATTTTCGAGTCCCAAGAAAAACAAAATTTAGAATGAGCCAACTTTCCACACATTACAAAATAAAGATATTTCAGAAAAGATATACCCCTTTCTTTTGTGACTCCCTGAAATCTAGCGCTTGTGGACCCCCTGAAATCAATGCGACGTGTGCGCATCGATGTCATGGTCGCATCATGTTGACATCTGCTCCTCCCTGACAAGTGTGTGCGGCAGGTCAGGGGTGAGTGGTTGAGGGCTCATCCAATCTGATTTTGGTTTTCTTCTTTCCCCGCTTGCACTCTCATCCTCTGGTGAGGGGAGATTTTCAACAGTGAGCGCCCTGGGATACTCTGCAGAAAAACATCTATCTTGCAGATTCTATTCTCTAGTTTTCTCTCCCTTGAAAATACTTAACTTCCTATCCTCAGGAAGGTGCAAGTCTTTGGAAGTTTTGCGTATAGTGTAGGGAAAATGGCACCTGTCACATAGCACTCTAAGATTCATTTACATTAGAACCTGTGACTAGGAATGACTAGGCTCTTGCTTTATTTAATAGTGGTCTAAACTACGGAATGCCTAAATTTCCTTCCTTCAAAGGGAAATATTTGTCATCACAGAGGTCACCGCTTATATTAATGAGAAAAACAAAGAAGCACCACGAGGCTGCTCACCTGGCTTAGTATCAGCTCCATGCCCTCTAGAAGCCGTTTGGATTGCTCCTCAATCTCTATGGCTTTGGATAGGATGGCCTCCGGGGCTTCTTGCATACCGCGTACTTCCGTGACTAGATGGTACAGAGGCTCATTCCAGGATCGCAGTATGCTGACTATCAGGCTCAGAAAGTCTTTTTGCTACAAAATCGTATACAACAATTGTATTAAAATAGATAAAATACAATGGGGTTAGTTACATGTGATTTTTGCTTAGAGAGGCTGGACTGTCTTTTTATTCCTATGTGTAGGTATATTTTTCTTTAGGTGACAGAAGTTATAGAAATGTAAAATTTAAACTACTGACCTACACTTTGCTAAAATAAAACAGAAATCTGGCTTCTTTCAATGACTACTTTTTCTGATGAGAGTTCTAATTGATAAAAATGAAGAATTTTGTTTTTCCTCTGAAATTCTACCATCTGTCCACTTAGTAAGATCTTTTGTAATTGTCTGATTTGCTTGTCCCTGGGGAGACACTAAAATTTTGCTGGAACTCAGTAGGTGCCCAGAGTATCTGACTCATGAGAAACAGATTCCACTGGGTCCATATCAAGGGGCCCAAATCACTCTCCTACAAGCATTCATTCACACTAATGATTCAGATTGTTCCTTGAACTGTTCATTTTTGATTTGTAGTTTTATTTGGGGATCCTAGAAAAAAGAGACATTGTAGATGACATGGAATTCATTAACATGGTTTCCTCGATCTAGACAACCCCTTGCCCCATGCTGCTAGCACAGCAGTCTGTTCTCTTGGCTTACGCAGGTGCATAGAATGGAACCAGCGTTATCTTGAATAACCATGGAACTCACAACGGAGTTCGAGCTGCCTAGTTTTTTTCTTACTACTGGGATCCTGCAGGAGACTCCAAGTAGCTGATTGTCTCTGATGTAAAATGCTTGCTTTGTAGACGTCTCTGAACTAGTCTAGTGGCAACAAAATGAAGAGTAAAGAAGAAGTCAACAGACTTTGCAATGGGAAGATGTGCTGGGATATGAAAGAAAGGAGCTATAAAGAGGTACAGGCCATAAAGTGCGTGTCAGCGCAGTTCTTCCGGGAGCATTGCAACACGGTGACTAAGCATGAGGGCTGTGAACTGAACGAAGCCCAGGCTCACCACTTACTTACCATGTGACTGATACAAATTCCATAACCACTCTGAGCCTCAGTTTCCTTATCTCAGTGAGCGTAATAACAATACCTTGTGTTAGACGATTTTTATGAGGATTGAATATAGTAATGCATGTAAAGTGTCTGGCAGTGTAGCACAAGTTGAACATTCCTAATTCAAAAAGCTGAAATCTGAAATACTCCAATGAGTATTTTTTTTTTTTTTAGCATCATGTAGGTGCTCAGAAAACTTAGGATTCTGGAGTATTTGGGATTTCAGATTAGTGATAACTGAACCCGTGGATCTCAGTAAACATTTCCTCTTCCTCCTCCTTCTCCCCGTTCTCTTTCTCCTCCTTCTGTTGTTATTGTAATTATTATTAATGAACAGAGCACACAGAAATGTTGGTGCCATTCCTAAAACTGTAAATGGAGAATACACTGTATTTGTAGGGGGCATGTACATAAAGATGTTTGTTTTAAATCATATTAAGACTGATTATGGTGGACAACCGAAAGGGAGAGATCATAACGATAGAGGATTGAAGCTGAGATACATGACTGGGGCTTGATAGACAGACTTCGTAGTCATCAGAACAGTGGTGATTGTTGTAGCTGTGAAAAGCAAAGTGTAATGTCTTACAGGATCTGTTTATTGTGAGAGGAGTGGTGACTTTTAACTAAGAAGAAAGAGAGGGCAGAGAGTCAGCGAAGAACGAAGCAGGTGTCAGAGAAGCAGAAATAGAACCAGAGTAGAGTCTTGAAAGTCCAGAAGAGATGGTTCAGATGGTGCAGGGGTCAGTAATGTAACGCGCTGTTGATGTAGGAGCCACTAGTAACGTGTAATAAATAAAACTGCATTTGTTTTTCTTACATATGCGTAAATGTATATTTAGCCATAGACGTCCAATTCACTTCAAACTTTCATATAGAATATATACAGACTTAGCAATGAGGCATTGGTTAAAATGACGTTATCTGCAAGGACAATTTATGGATCTACTATTTAGGTTGCTGCTGCCATCTTTACTTAGCATTTGATTTGACTCATATTTCATCAATGATATAATTTTTTGATCGCTTAGTCTTCCTGTATTTTTCCCTGCACGTACCATTACCACTAGCTATTACAGCACCTTTGACAAACTATCACCATGATAATACACGTGCACTGCCTTGGTTGTTTTGGTGCAAAGCCTGGATGAAGGACTCACACTGATCTGCTGGGCTTGCTCCTTGTCTTCGGGGGTAGCGAGGGAAGAAGTGTGACAGCTGTTGAGGGCCTTGCTAATGAACCCCCGGCCTTGGGTATACCGTTTATCCTAGAAATAATGAAACAAATTCAAGTAGTTGGGGTTGTTTGGGCATTGAATAAATGAATCTACTACCAGAATACTAATATATTTGACAGATGTGTAATTTTTAAAAATTAGAACTACATAAAAATGGAAACTAAAGAAAGTAACCCTTTTGCCTACTTCCCACCCATTATCTCTATAATCTAATTTTTTCATCTAGTTTTTCTAAATCTCAATCTCTTCCCTTCTTCGCAATTCTCTTGTTTATTTTCACCGTTCACACAGTCACACAAGTCACTGTTTGGAAAGCAGATGCTAAATACAGCAAAAATATGGAACATTAAATGTTGTATTGAGAATCATCTTTCTTCAGTGTTTCAGCCAAATGCCATAGTACAAATATATTTACCTTTATTCATTTAATCTCTTATTTACTGTGGGTCCAAACTGATAGACTTCTGTTAATAGGCATTAGAAAACCTAGCTGTTCTCTAAAAAGTTTCTGATCCCGCACACCTGTACCTTACCAAGTTTATCCAAGACATGGAATACAACTTTTTTTTTGATCATGACAAAATAAGTCAGAAGCACAGGGCACACAATTTTAGGAACTATCAACAATGGACTGAGGATAAGAACAGCTTAAAAAAGGAGCTAACACATTGACAGGAAAGAGTAGTCCTTAGTAAAACTTATAAAAGTGTAAAAGAATTACTAGGAAGGTTTGGAAGACAAAAGATGGCCAGTCAAAAATGGAGGATGAAAGAGAAATCAGAGGGAAAAAAATTTGCACTTTTATAAATGCAAATTTAGTCTCTATGGAGGCCCTTGATTTATTAAAGCACCAGTTGATTGTTTGCTTCTTGATTGACCTAGAAGAGTTAACCTATGATTTCCAAAACAGGTTGATTGGAAATAGAGTTCCTATTACTGAAAAAGAAAAGAGGGAAGGAAGGAAGGAAGGAAGGAAGTAAAGAAGGAGGAAGAAAGAGAAGGAAGGAGGGAAAGAAGGAGGGAGGGAGGAAAGGAAGAAAGGAAGGAAGCAGTGAAGGAAGGAGGGACAGAGGGAGGAAAGGAAGGAAGAAAGGAGGGAGGGAGGGAAGGGAGTGAAGGAAGAAACAGGAAGAAAGGAAGGAAAGGAGGGAGGGAAGAAAGGAAGGTAGGAAGGAAGAAGGAAAGGAAGGAAGAGAGGGAGGGAAGGAAGGTAAGGACGGAAGGAAGGACGGAACAAAGGTAGGAAGGAAGGGAGTGAGGGAGGAAAGAAGGAAGGAAAGGAAGGGAGGGAAAGAAGGAAAAAAGTCCTGGTTTCCAATTTCAAATTAGTACTTTATTGTAATTATAAACCCATATACTGAAAATCTCAAATGATTTCTAGCATTTTGGGGTTTTTGAAAAGTTATTATTTGTTTATTTTCCCCAATATGAATTCAGCTCAGTTTAATTCTATTCAATCCACCCAATTCACTGCAGCGCAGTTCTGCCTTACTGGATTGTATTCCTTGCTAAGTGAAGAATGCCTGTGGAGTATGACCCCTACGTTTAAATCACAAGAAATCAACTCTTCCTTCTCCTCAGCCCCACCTGAGCATGCTTTAGGTCAGGTGTTTAATTTTTGTTTTAGTTTTAAAAAATAATGCGAGTTAAAGAAAAAATTTAAAAATCATTATATTCTTTGAGAATCTTTGAGATTTTATGGCATTGTCCCTTTCTTCTTGTTCCACATGTTAGGAGCTGATGTCTTCTTTTACATGTTAAAGTGTATCCTTTGAAACTGGGCTCAGGAGGTTTTCTAGGTGAAAGTGCAGCATAGCCCCACGGTTCACTTGAAGGCTCCTTCAGGGAGGAAGCCCGAAGCATGGTACTTACAAATTCGCTGAACATTTCTGAGGAGAGGTTATGGATGTAGTGGGACAGGACGACGGCGCGGTCAAAGAGGTCTCGAAGGGTCACCTGGCATCTGACAGCCCCGCCGGGACAGACGGGCAAGGGAGTCACACTCTGCCACAGAAGCAGGTTTGATACCAGCAGCAGCAGGAGGGACCCTGTTTACATAAGAGCGAGAGCCACTCTGAGATGATCTATTTCAGGGAGGTTTTCAACAGCAATCCGGCCGGGGACAGCCTTATCGCTCCCCACTGTCCTCAGCTACCTGCTTTGGTATTGCAATTCCTGGGATGGGGGAAGAATCAACGTCTTCCACTGTGTAGATGTACATATGTAATGATGTTTGCACAAATATATAGTTGGAGAAGTGGGTGACTTCCTGCATTTTTGTATGTCTTCTAGAAGTGCTTTTGTACTTTGCAAACATTTGGAGCTTAAATTAATTCTGAGCTAGGGTGTTTGGATCATTCTCTTAAGGTAGTTTAATGTCTTGGGAGTTTCTGCAGATTTTCAGCAGTCAGGCTGTCCAGGGGCTTGTGTTTTTTTTTTAACTAGGTGTGTCTGATATTTACTTTTTAGACACTGATATAACAAAAACAGCTCAGTGGATCACTTTGATTTATCTTCCTGCCTGATGAGAATAAACACATGATTGTTTGACGGCTAATACTGAGTATGAAGAGAATTCTAACATAAAAATAATGCTGTAGTTTAGATCTGCTAACTCACCATCCTAATCCCATACATTTTTTTGACACTCTGCCAAAAGCATTGAATTTTTTTTTTTCTATATTTGTGCTTCATAATAACCTTGTGAGAGGCACTGGGCCGTTGCAATTATCATCAAATTCTATTGATGAAACAGATGGCTAAGGGAGGTTAAGTGATTTTCCTCAAGTCCTGTGATTAGTGAGTGAGAGAGGCAAGATGCCAACACTGTGGTCTGTGCACGTCCTCTTGTCACGTCGCACACACCTGTGGACTCTCAGTCTGCATCTGTGTAATGGGGACCACATCAGTAGCCGTGATGGCTCAGGTTTGCATAGGTTGTTGCCATTGCTTATAAAGAACAAGTTCTTTGCCTTGGATTGACTGCATCACAACAGAGGCACCAGAAAACCTGATTTTATCCACGTTTCCTACTCTAACTACAAAACACTCTGACCACTGTTGAAGGTTTTCGAAGCTTTGACACTGATCAGAGATGGCTTTGTCATCAATCTGCTATCTCAGCAAATGGACAGTTACAGCCCTGTAACATATCAACAATTCATACTTTTTTTTGTTTTAGACGGAGTTTTGCCCCGTCACCCAGGCTGGCATGCAGTGGTGCGATCTCGGCTCACTGCAATCTCTGCCTCCCAGATTCAAGAGATTTTCCTGCCTCAGCCTCGTGAGTAGCTGGAATTACAGGTGCATGCCACCACACCCAGCTAATTAAAAAAAATATTTTTAG